>NW_015542398.1:275796-296471 GCF_001515605.1 Sinocyclocheilus anshuiensis | reverse complement strand
AATAATACAAATCCAACAAATCTTTGTAGTAACGCGAGTGTCCATGTTGTTTTCACATTCCGACTTAAAAGCACACCTCGGGAAATGAGAGCATCCGAGGAGCGCGTGAATGCAGCAATTACACTTGCTCTGATGGCTGACATTTTTCAAATATCGGCATTGGCCGATAAGTTTTTCTGTTTGGTCGATGCGTTTGAGGCGGGACTTTTATTTTGACAGCGCCTGAGCACACAGTGCTCACATTGATTCTCCCTCTTGTTCGTGGTCGTCGTTAAAGGGGTCATATGATCCGATTTCAATTTTTCCTTTCTCTTTAACAGTTCAACCCAAATATTCAGATGTGTCCAGCGCATTTTATGGAGGACTGTTTCCTGATCCTGGTAGAGTAGACTACAATGCCGGCTGTTCTGACTCACAGACTGTAAGTACTTTTTTTATTATTAAAGAATTTGCCACTGACGATTCAAACGCGAGTTTTGAGCAGTGTAGAGTAGCACTTGTTGTTTGTCATTTCTCCGATCACAAATGCAGACATGGTTTTATGTTTACGCGGCGCATGGGGACAGGGCATCACAATATGGTAAGGGGTATAACATTTCCGTCACACGCTTGAGGTATTTGGCCAATCACAACGTTAACAACCTTAAACCGCATAAACACATTTCATTACACAAAATAATGTCCTTTTTAGCAACATCATATGACCCCTTTAACAGTTCTGTCTAATACGGATAGAAGTCTGTCTAATAATCTGATAGAACTGTTAAACAAAGGAATTAAAATGTATACAAAAAGTATTATAACGATTGCTTTTATATTATTAGTAATAGAAAGGCAAACATCGTAATACTTTCTCGTTTGCCGTCAGCATTCAGCAAATACGTATTTACATCGTTTAAACAAATCTTTGAATGGCTAATGAAAATGTAATTTCATAAACCTTGCAAATCTAGTCGAATCCAGTTGTGAGATCTTGTGAAGTGTGCATGTGACCTGCATGATCGCGTGTTCTCTGCGTGACTTTCGGTCCGTGCGAATTGAATGCTTTAAACATTCAATTCGTGATTTCAAATTATGCTGCGCTTTATGCATTTGTCCAAGGTCATATTCATGTCATTTTCATTGCGTGCTGTATGTAAAATGAGTGTTACCTTGGCTTTATTTGAAATCCCCAATGCACACAAACTTCCCAGAATACTGAGTGCTCTGTTGATTACAGTTTACTTCATTTTTAATTATATTTTTTATTAAATATTTATATATATGTGAAAAATACTTTGTCATCTAAAGTAGAAGTATATTTATTTTAGAAATGTATTTTTTAACCAATTTTCAAATTTCTTAAATATTAAAATAAATACAATTATATCGGCCACCCTACTTTCCAAGATATCGGCATCGGCTGTCAAAAAACCAAAATCGGTCGACCACTAATTTTAACCACTGATTCTTTGCAGCCTAAACTTTCGGAAGTGAAAATAAATCGAATTTACTTTTCCACTTGAGAGTGGGTCAAGTTGTTTGCGGCAAGGTTTTAAAGCATGTGCACAGACTGAAATGGACATTCAACAACAACATTTGCATTTAAGGAACCTAATTGCCAAATATTTACCAAATTTTAGGAGGCTATGTTGCATCATTTAATTTTGGCAACAAAATATTCTAAATATTTAATATGAACTCAAACAGTTCTCTCAGTGTACCTTCACAATATTGGGGTGTTGCAGGCGAGCCAGTATGGCCACTTCTTGACTGACCCAACCCAGATCAGGATCATCCACCCAGCATTCACTCACCACTGCACTTTTCCTAATGAACTTCACAACCACCTGAAATTGAAGTGATAATAAATTCAACATCTCTTCACCAGCTCATATAAAAGTCCATAAAAGACTGGATACACCCTCCAGCAATGACACTGACTCAGTGTGTAAACATCATCTCTTGACAAACAACTGACGTCATTATCAAGTTATTATCTCGCAACGGATGAATATGAGTGTACGAACACCAGTGAGTGCAGAGAGAGTGTCACTGACTTCCTGTCCATCTATCCGTCTTGCAGCGAGCCAGACAAAGCCGAAGGCTCCCTTTCCAATGGAGCGCAGTGGACAGTAGTCTTCTTCAAACTGACCCTCACATGCTCCGGACTGCTCCAGGTCCACAGAGGAGCGCAAGGCATCTGAACGAACTGCCTAAATGAGGAAGAAAGGAAGTTTGTCGCTTTATCTTAAATGCAGATACTAAAGTTATAGCTCACCCAAAAATTAAAATGATGTCATTTACCCTCCCTCATGATGTTCCAAATCTGTACTTTCTTACTTTCTTCTGAGGAACTCAATTGAAGATATTTTGAAGAATGTTGGTAACCAAACAACTTCGGTTCCTATTGAGTTCCTTTGTATTTTTATGTCCATACAGTGGAAATCAATAGGGACCAGAAACTGTTTGGTTTGATTCTTCAAAATATCTTCTTTTGTGTTCAACAGAAGAAAGAACAACATTTTTGGGTGGACTATCCTTTTAAAAGAGCTCAGTTTTAAAGTATTCAGGCAGCTCACCTCAGCAAGGCTACAAGCAAAGGCCTCCTGTTCTGGGGCTCCTGTCCTCACTGTGGGAGACATTAGTGCCTCCTGGTGGTGGAGCAGGAGATGACTCCCACTTAGCCATAGACAGACCAGGGAGCTGCCACTGGACAGGGACACCCAGCGTACATCACACTGCACCTCTACACAGAGTGAGAAAATTACCACGGTATCAGTTGTATTCATGCCCTGAAACATCATAAATGTACAGTAGAAAAGATGGATGGTGCTTTTGAGACCAAGCATACAGAAAGAATACACAGTTTGAAATGGAAAAATGAAGTACAGTAAGAGACAACGAACAGTCATTATCACAAAATAAACCCAGATAAGGGTCTTGCATCACCCTGAAGGGGTTTATTTTGCAATAATGACTACAATATCATGCTTATTACACGGCTACTTGCCAAATAAATAAATGGATATGAAATGTTGATTTGGAGCATAAATTATTTTATTATCTCACTGGTGGATTACCTTACTTAGGGATAGTTCAAGCAAAATTATTCTGTCATTTGATCAGTCATGTTGTTGCAAAACTTTCTTCTATGCAACAAAAAGAGGATATTTTGCAAAATATCACTGTTCATTTAATGGAATTCAATGGGCTCCTATGTTGATTGGTTCCCAAAAGTTTTCAAAATATCTTCTGTTGGGTTTAAGTCAGTCATAATGTTTGGTAAAATTATGACAATTTTCATTTTTGGGTGAACGGGCCCTTAAAAGCTTCACCTAGGAAAAATTAACCACTACAAAGTAGAAAACAACGAGCCTTGCAACAAAATGAACAATGCCACAATATTACAATAATGTATATATAATATGAAACGGAGCAATTCCAATAGGGTCCTCACACCATTGGTGCTCAGGCCCTAATTATTACTATTATTAATATGCTATCCAGTATATTTCTTCTATGGACTTGTTAGTTAATATATTAACAATGTAACACATCTTCCTCTATTTTAAAGGACTTTAACAATATTAACCATCCCTTATATAATCTGATACAATATGGTCATTATTGGTCCTTACAGCAAGTAAATTAGAGGGACACAGTTGACATACCAACTGGTGTTCTGTCACTGTTGTTACAGGTCACATGAATCCTGCCCTCTGGAATGGAAGAGTTGGCCTTGACCTTCTTAGGAGTGGAGGTGGCAGGAGTGTCACCTGACAACAAAACTCCACCCCTACAGAGATCCAGAACACGGTCGATAGCATGTTCCGAAAAGGAATTCCACTGTTCCCGAAGCATGGTTAGATGATTTTTTGGCAGCTGCTCTAGAGTCTTTGGCGGAGGGCTTGCTTGCTGTTCTTGCTCTTGTGGTGATGGGGCAGGTTTTTGTGTCATCTCTGGCTCTGGGCAGATTTGAGCTTCTGCTTCAGGGTCAGACTCCACAATGAAGGGTGAAGGGGTACGCAGGAGCTCAGCGGTGTCACATGAGCTAAGCGAAAGGTTAAGATCTGCAGATGAGTTTGGGATCTCAATGCTGTCATTCAGGTCCATCTCTGACATGGCATGAACAATGACATCTCCATTAGAGTTCAAATCCAGAAAGGTGCTGCCCGATTCCGCTAGCTGACGTCCCTGCTGAGACTCATTTAACTTTTCAGCACCAGAACCACCCACAAGCCGCTCGAAGAACCCAGACGATGACGCACTGCCCAGGGAAATCACCTCAAAGCTGGAGTCCTGAAGCTGGGCTTTCTCTGAACACTGGCAGGTCTGTGTGTGAGGTTTTGGATGTGGCACAGTGTCACAGGAATTTACTGGAGCTTCTTTATTGTCTGAGTTTGGGGCCTTGGAGGCATCTCGCCTAGCAAAGAGCTGCTCTGATGGGCCACAATGAGCAGAGACAGTAGCGGAGAGGCAGGTTTTTTGGACTTCCAGGGACTCCACCAGAGCAAAGGTCTGTAGCAGAGCGGTAGTGGAGTTGGCGGAGTCTGACTCAGACACTTGAGCAGTCACATCCACAACCTGCTCACAAAGCTCTGTAGTGTCATCCAACCTGAGAACAACAGAGAGAATGATGACAAATAAAGACTGTCTGATCTGAACTTGTCATTCATTTTCTTTTTTCTGCAACATCTATATTGCCAAGGTAACATTTCTTATTCCCATTTAGGTGATGTACTAAAATAAATACAACAAATACAATTTTATATAAAAATTATGACTCATTAATAAAAAATTAAATGGCTCATTAATAAAATTTAAATGTAACCAAAATTAAAATGAAAAGGGAAAACATGTATATTAAAAAAATTACTAAATATTAATAAAAACTATAATAGCATCTCAATGATACTGCTAGAGTGCTTTTTAATGAAGAGAAATACATATTTTTGGGTTAAGTGGGAATCACACATGCCCAGTAATTTACAATAATTAAATTGCAATAATTACAAGCAGCAAATGCTACCATATATTTTATTATATTTAATATTTTTTAATATGATTCAATATTTTATTTAAACAAATCCATTATGATTTTTTTATGATATATGAGGATTGAAATAAATAAATAAAACATTAAATTAATAATAATAATAATAGGTTTCATTTCCACATGCTGACATGCAATTTACTCTTAAACTGTGCATATAAACAAATAAAGAGAAAAAAATTAAATGAAAGGAATTAGTGGAGTATGTAACCCATTCAGTGGTGTAGAGGTGACAGCAGGTGAGATCATTGTTGATGGGACGCTGCTCTCTTTCTCCAGTTTAGCGCTTGTCCCAGTGAAGATCCTCTTCCCTTTCCCAAGACCTGCTCTCCTACGCATGGCTAGATGCACCATCACACTGTCACCAGCAAGCACTGTGTTTGGATCTGCACACATTATCCAATCAGAGCAAAAACACTGGCTAATATAAAATGAATAAAGACAAATAAAATAGCAATTCAGATTACGGCAAAAAAAACAGGATAACCAGATTAAACGTTGTTACTAAAATAAAAATGAAAAAAATGAAAATAAAATAAAAAATTAAGTGACAGCAATAAAATTAAATATATGTGCAATAAGAGAAGGAACTCACTACATGTCTCTTGTTGATCTTCCTTAGTTGAGAGCATGTCAGTAAAGAGGGTTAGAACATCAGCAGGGGGACAGTTAGCACTAGCAGAACATCTACAGGGGTCTGAGAAGTAGACAGACAGGAAGTGAGGGGATTTTAGCACAGCACCACAAGCTAAAGTGTGTGTATCCTTACAGTGCATCACATCTCTGTACCTCCGCAGCTGTCAGATGGGCTGGAAGTGTCGTGTGGATGAGATGTAGGGTGGTTGCTTTGGTCCGCAGCACGAACTCGCTCATAAAACGCTGGTATCAGGTATGTGACATTCTACACACAGGTGCACAGGACTGCTGTTAGCATGTAAACTAGCTTGGAAACATCGAAAAGTACATAGCAAAAGCACTAAAAAATTCAATTCAAATGAATACTGAAAAAGCTCATGAAAATATTAATAAAAACTATAAAAGTACATAACACTCGACCTATTGGGAAACCACACTCGTATCTTTTGGTCCTGCCCAAAGATACAACAATTCTGGGAAGATATCTATAAAGTATTTGGAGACATATTTCATATTGATATTCCTTTTGGTCCAACTGTGGCTATTCTAGGAGTGATACCTGAAGGCATGAGGGAAAGGAGATTGAGTTATCTACTTCAAATATTATTTTCTGCAGCCCTAAAATGTATCACGTCTAAATGGCTCAAATCTGACCCACCCACACATGAACGGTGGATCCGAAAAATTAGAGAAATGTACGAAATGGAAAAAATACCTTATTCCCTTAGACTTCAGATTAATATTTTTGAGGCAAGACGGAGTCCAATCGTAAGAATAATACATAATAATTGCTAACCGATTATTAGGGATGTAACGATTAACTGCGATCCGGTTGAAAATCGTTATAATTTGTCTTAAATCTAATTTTGTTAAAAAACATTATAATAATCGTGAATCGAATCAAATCGTGAAATCAAAATCGTGAATCGAATCGTGAGTTGAGTGAATCGTTACATCCCTACCGATTATACATAGTGGAGTGGATTATGTATGCAACTATATGTACATGTTCACAAAGCATATGGATTTTCCTTTTATACATGTTCTTATTTTAAAAATCTTGAAACTGAAAAACACCTACTTCTTTTTTTTTTTTCTCTCTCTATCTTTGTAAATTTTTTCAAATGTCGGCATCCCTATTGTCTATCTCTGATGTATAACTTTTATAGCATGTTCTAATAAAAAAAAAAAAATTTAAAAAAATAAAATAAATAAATAAATAAATAAAAAAGAATACATAACACTCAAATAACACTGGTTGGATTAGATAAATCAAATTGGACCCACTAAAACTAAAAGCATGTTTTTATTAAAACAGAGTTATACGGACTTAACACAAATCCCAACATAAAAGGGAATGTTTCATAGCATCTGTACCTTTCCAAGCAGCTGACTGCTGTTGTATCCGAGCAGCAGAGAGCTGAAGGGGTTGATGAGACTGTGAATGGTGCCGTTGGGCAGGAGCGTCAGGAGGCAGCTACTGGGAGCAAACACACACACTGACCCAGAGTACAGCACACCTGCGCTGGGGAACGGGACACCACCCGCACCTGATTTACCACCTGCAGGACAAGAGTGCACTGCATTGATCACACTGAAATCAACAGCAATTTAAATTTATTACATCTAACTTAATTTATTAGCAACTTAGTTAATTTGATTGGACATAAACCAACAAGAAACACAATGAAAATAAAGATTTAATTTATGTCAGAGTAAATATTGGAAAAGTCACTTTAACTAGTGGCTGTGGGCTATAAATAAATCCCCACAGACACAGAAATCTGATTCACAGTTAGGAAATCTGCATATTTTTATTTTTAATGTCAGTGTGAGAAAACACACACCTAGGGTGACTGTTTGTGACTTCTGTCTGTTGAAGCAACTATCAGAACTGCACGCACTGCAGTGCAAGACTGACCTGAAGGAGTTCGGTTGGTCTGTCTAGAGCTTATGAGTGAGCCATCAGAAGGTTCTGGATGTGCTGATCCATTAATCTGCAGCGGTGATCTTCCACAGGACACAGCAGCCTGCAGACGGACACGTGCTGGCAGCACCAAACCAGACCTAGCCTGCACACACAATCTCTGAACACGCAACACCTGAAATACAAAGGTAAAGAAACAAGCTATATTAAGGTGCACAGTAGAGTTTTTATTGTAAATTAAAACTATAATACACTTTTGTAATGAAATAAAAAAATAAATAAAACATTACATACATAAATTTGAAAATGTTGCCTTGGCAACTTACTGAAATGACTTGAGTTGAAACACTAAAATTACTAAATGGGGGGGGAAAAAATGAATAAAAATGACAAAACAAAATTACTAAAAATGAAAATTACAATGAAAACTGAAGACATAAAAAAATAAAGGCAAATTCAAAATATTAATAAAAAACAGAACCAGTCAGTTATTTTTGTTATAATTTCTGTATCACTAGCATGACCAAACGAAACTGCAAAAATGCCAACTGTTTCCTTAAAGATTTTTTTTTAGAGACTTTGTGACCTTGGGAGTTGTCCTGCAATGGAAGGGGATCTGTAGTGATGGCATCAGAGACATGATCGACAGGCCAGTCATCTCCTCAGCAGCGTGGTAACCATAGAGATGGGCAAAAGTGGAGTCACAACTGAGGATTCCGCCCTGAGGAAACAGGAGGAGGAGCTAAAACTTCTCTGGCCAACTAAGCAACAGCTTTACACAACAATTTTCTTTAAAGGTACACTTCTGTTTAAAAGTTTGGGGTCAGTAAGATTTATTTTCAATGTTTTTGAAACGTCTCTTCTGCTTACCAAGGCTGCATTTATTTGATCAAAAATACAACAGAAATATTGTGAAATATTATTACAATTTAAAAGAAATGTTTTCTATATTAATACATTTTAAAATGTAATTTATTCCTGTGATGCAATGCTGAATTTTCAGCATCATTACTCCGGTCTTTTTTACTTTACTTCAGATTATTATATGCTGAAAACAGTCGTGCTGCTTAAAATTGTTGTGGTAATCATGATATTTTTTTTTCAGGATTCTTTGATGAATACTAAGTTCAAAAGTGTAAAAGTCACTTTTGATACATTTAATGCATCCTTGCTTATATCTTACTGACCCCAAACTTTTGAATGGTAGTGTATGTTTCAGTTAAATTCTGTTGATTTTTATTGTATAATATCAATATAAGCTTAATTAAGGTAATCAAATTATGCTTACAAATGCTGAACTTAATACATAAGGATAAACTTTCAGTGCACAATTAGTTGCAAGGGAATGAGTCTCACATTTTGAGTGAACGTCACGTGTGCTGTGATTCTCTCCACTCGCTCCAGCAGGAGCTCTAAGATCTGCTGCCGCTGCTCCGGTATCTGAAGCCACACAGACACAGGAAACTCAGCTCCTGTCAAACTCACTGCGCTCACCTGCGGAGAGAATGAGCCAGAGCTGTGCTTTAATTAATGATGCTCATGGAAAGCAGAGATCAGAGCCAAGGACAAAACATGCAGTGTGGAAGAAATTAAATATTCAAGACTCAAATAATAATATTCAAGATTCAAATCATTTAGTGACAGCTAAGTGAATTGTTGTTTAATTAACCACAGTGATTCATACCACTTTGGCAGAAATAGCAACCAGGTTCCCATCAGAATCCAGTGTCTCCTCCTTCAGGCCTTCCTCTAGCATCTGACTGGCTTTTAGGAGAGAGGTCAGCTTCCGGCCAATCAAATCACTGTATGCACACTCAAACAGCTTACAAGCATGTTCATTTGCATCCAAAACCTTGCAAAAAGAGATAACATCAATAAATAATAATACATAATTGAAATCTTTTGTAATAACTCAATAGTTCAAAGAATAGGTGAGCAGCTAAAAGTCCAGGCAAAGAATCCCTACTACCAAAAACGTGGTGTAATATGGCCTTGTTTAATTGGTAAAAGGGCTTTGGTGAGAACAATCGTCCGATACCTGTAATGTGGTGCAGTTAATGGACAGGACCGCTTTATTAGGGTTGATGGTGAGAGCTGTGCCTCTCTTCTCTGGAGCAGTACACATGAGCTGTCTGAGCAGAGAGCTCTCCAACACTGGAGACCGAGTTGATGACGGAGACACGGGGTGGAAGCAATGCAGATCAGAGATCTGAAGATTCCTCATCGCCACTGAAGAACCGACATGAGAATCACCTTTTGGAAAATAAATGAGTCAAAATGAATAGTTTCCAAACTGTCCAGGGACTTTTCCATATTACTTTTTCTTCTGTGGAACACAAGGGAGATGTTAAGGAGAATGACAGCTTCAGTCACCGTTGACTTACACTGGCATACACTAAAACCAATAAACAAAAAATTTAGTGTCAGTAAGATTTAAAACAAAAATTTGTTTTGTTCAGCAAGGATGCATTAATTGATCAAAAGTGACAGTAAAGACATTTATATTACAAATGATTTCTATTTCAAATTAATTAAATATTTTTTTTTATATTCCAACCCCAAACTTTTGAACAGTAGTGCATTTTTTTCCACACAGTGAAAGTGAATGGTGACTGAGGATGTTATTCGGTCTTATACATTTTTGTGCTCCAAATAAATGGATACATGTTTGAACAAAATGAGGGTGAACAAAAGTACCCCAGTCACCTGTTTTGTGCTAGCTATTTCAGATAACAATCTTCTTCAGCAACCACTCCGAAACTACTGAATAACCAGATTTTCAATATTTTTTCAAACACTTGGCAACAAATTCTTAAAGAGATCTCCTTTGTGGTACCATTTTATTGTCACAACGTCTGCTGTATGCTGCATTGTTGTAATTTTGGTAAGCTTTATCGTTATTATTTTATATTATTATATAATATTTAGGATCTTTTCAGTGTCCATACATCGTTGCACATGTGTGACAGCAGTCTGGCCCACCTGATGCGTCCATGCGGTTGAGAGTGCAGTTGCGTGCGGAGGGGAATGACTGGTTCATGCAGAAGGAGTCAGTCTTCATCATTCTGCTGATACTGCAGTCACCATCAGCAGCACACACACTGTCGCCCCTGAGGCTGCTCCTCCGACCGTGCCTCAGCCACATCGCCGATGCGCTTTAAATCAAAGTGGACAGTCATAAATAAGATTCTAACCAACGCCGTTATTGTTTTCGAGACTAACTAGAAAGCTTTGATCATGTATATATATATATATATATATATATACACATCGCATAACAAACTAATACATCATGATTATAAGGAGCGCGACTCACCCGCCACACTGCTCGTTTCAACAACACACTTGCTGTGCTTTCAGTTTACTGCCTGCTGCCTTGGAGACAGAGAGAGGGAGTGTCCCTTCTTTCCTTTTAGACGGCTAAATTCAATAATAAATAACAAAACAAACCCTTGCTGGCCGTTTTCAAAGGCCATAAACAGTGCTGGCTCGAAGTGTTGGCGTTAAGTATGTCACGGCCTACAATGTTTGGCGCGTATGGAATCAAAATAAGGTGACGGGAAGGGAAGAACCAATGAAAAAACAGAAATTTGAAACTGACATAGCGTTTATCCAATAGAAAACCTAAGTGGGCGGGGCTTGTTGCATTACGGGAGGGGTGTAGTCTCTATGGAGACATAAGGTAATGTTTACGTTATTCAGTATTTTTGCAGCTTCGTGTGACCTAGTTTTTTTCCGTTCAGTAATGGCCTAGTTTTTCTACTTAGTTATGTTTAATTTTTTTTCTCTTTTTAACTGTAGCCCACACTTTTCAGGTTATTTTGTTTCCCGGCGACTTTTTTGTAGCATGTTCTTCAAACAGCAAAGTAACTTCAAATGGTTAAAAACATGTATATATACCAAAACACCATAAACTAGAGATGCACATTTTTATTTGAATGTTAAAAGCACTCTGCATAATTCATTAATTGACAGCTTCATCGTTTTCAAGTTTGTAAACATTTTGATCCCATTTCTCACTGAAATTAACTAGTTGCTTTTAGTAATTGTGCATTTCTAGCACTCTCTGGACTCAAGTATGTACTGCTTAGCAGTACAAAAGTTGCCAAATACAGCAGCAAGCATTTAAATCCTTAAACAGTGTACTTTTATCACTGGAAAAGCATTTGAACAAACTAAGTTTCTTTTATAATGTATATTTAAAACAACAGAGAAGTATTATATTATCGAACAGATCAGACATGACACAAATTGCAGGATTTACAAAGAAAACATACACAATCGTTTGAAGATGTTAAACTTTTTGGAGAACAATTAAACACATAACAGCCTACTTTGCTATTGATGGCTTTTTAATCCAACACATTTTTATCAATGCACACACATCGTACACAGTTCAACTCTACATGCTGCTCTGCCATACATCACAGTTCTTAGTTTGTACATTCTCAGAATGATAAGCAGTGCGTTTTCCTTACTTTATTTTCCCTACAGTGTTTTACGGACGTTAATCAGGGCCATTCATAAGGGCCTGTCATTCGTCCCTTTTCAGAATGGATGTCTGGAGGTCAAGGGTCAAGACCAGGTTGACTTTGGCACATATGGGTTATGACAGCTGAATACAAAACCCCACAGACGAGGGAGTCCAGGAGCTTCTGTGCTTCTCAGGCAGGTGTGCCTCCACAGAGATCTTAATGCGAGGTTAAGCTCAGGTTTAGGTCGAACAGAAACATGCATAACACTTTAGCATTTCTACTGTAACTGTAACAATGGCTCTCTGCAGGAGAAGTTGACACAGACACACAATGGTGGGAATCACACACTGTGGACACCCGCCGAAACAAGAGGGCTGGCACGGGATCCTGAGTCTCAAGACTTACAGGTTCACAGAAAGGCCTAGTGATGGTAGTCCTTCTTACTCTGGGGACGGTTACCCAAGATTTTGTCGATATCTGAGGCCACGAGAGCAGTGATCTTTGGAAGAACCTGTAAGCGAGAATGTAGATCTAATTACTAAAACACATGGGATGAATTCAAATAAAATTCATCTTGATTTTTAGTTGTTTTAAATTATTTTAATGCTTGTTTAATCTAAATATTTTTAAGTCATCTTGAAGCCCCGTTACAAGTTTTCTCCCCTGGTTGAGGAAGACTGTGTCTAAATTCTAGTCCAACCATTTCGTCAAGCTAGAAACTACGTAAAACCATCTTTATCTGAAGCCGATTTAGTTGGATCTCTTATCAGTGTGTGAAATTTTGCCTTGGCACATAAAAATTACATCAAGCAATATCCTGTTTGTGATGTTTTAAATGTAAATTAACCATGTGAGATTCAGAAGATAGGTGTTCAGAGATGAAAGCACAGAGCTGTAACAGGCCACCAGAGTTTGTGGGATGGCAGTGATTCCACAGTGTGTTTGAGATGTTTTGATAAAACTCTTGCCTGTATCGCCCCCAGGTTCTCAGTGAGCTGTGCAGGGCTGGAGGTCCCCAGGAGAACAGAACTCACTCCTTCATTACGGAGGCACCAGGCTACAGAGGAACACACAGAATAGATTTAGAAGGAATCTGTCATTTAGTCCTACATGTATGAAAGTTTCAAGCCAGTGAATCATGGGAATCTCAATTGAGCTGGTGGGATTCTGATCGGGTGCTTCAGCCAAATGCTACTGGAAGGATTGTTGATACAGGATTTTTTGAACAGTACAGTTTTTTACAAAATATTTTTTGTCTATCAAACTGTATCAAAAATACAATAAAATTAATTTTTTTAAGTATTAATTTTTAAGTATTTTTTCATACGATGTATTATTATTATAAATAATAATAAATATATAACATAAACAAATAAAGCAAAATTTAAATAATTATTGACTATTTAAAAAAATACACATATGAACACATTTTTTCAGAAAATATTTATTATCATTATTATTAATAAACAAAAATAAACTACATAGAAATAAAAATACACAATAAATAGATAATTAAAAATATTTCATAAATAAATTATATATAATACATTTTTGAATAGAATATTACCCACCACCACATTTATTAAAACATACATTAAAACTGTAAAAGAGTCTCCATCAAGATTTTCCGAATCATAAAAATGCTTCCAACTAAAAAAAAAAGAAGCCATATTTGTTTTTCATTAAGTATGTAATTGTGTCTTTTTTTTCAACCCTCAGATTTGGTGACTTTAACGCTCTGTGGATTAATGTCAAGGTTTGTTTCTCAGTCAGGAAATGTGCATGAAAACAGAAATTCAGTATTTTACTCTATGTAAACAGTGACAGAACAGTTGAGTCACTATGGCAGTGATAATGTATGTTGCACTTTGTGACAGTTGAAGTGAAAAAGTTATTTTGACCTACCGATGGCAAGTTGTGGCAGGGTACAGCTGAGCTTCTCAGCTATGTGGGTCAATTCCTTAAGCTTCGCCTGCTGCTTTCTGCCATCCTCGCTCAGAATCTTCTCCTTCAGCCACTGGTATGACTGCAGAGAGAGAAAGAGAGAGAAAGAGAGAGAGTGAGACAAGCACAGAAAATCTGCCCTGACAGACCTGCCACCCTCATCGCTGTATACTAGCTGAAGGTGTAATCTATGAACTATATGAGCTCCTAAATCACTGGCACTAGAAATCTGGCACTATTCACTTGAATAAATATCAGTTTAATCAACAGATATCCATCCTTATGTCTTGGCGAAATTATGTGTCTGCCATGACACACAGGATTAAAGGAATAGTTCACCCAAAAATCAAAATGTAATTTACCATTACATCATTCGCTCATCAATGGATCCTCTGCAGTGAATGGGTGCCGTCAGAATGAGAGTCCAAACAGCTGAAGCAACTATTTAAAAACTATTTCAAGTTAAAATGCCTTGATGGATTTGTGTCTTTCAAACACTGAGCTTTTTGCTTCACAAGACGTTGATTGATAGACTGGAGTTGTGTGAATTACTTGTGGATTCCTGTGATGTTTTTATCTGCTGTTTGGACTCTCGTTCTGACGGCACCCAGAGGATCCATTGGTGAGCAAGTGATGTAATGCTAAATTTCCCCAAATCTATTCTAATGAAGAAACAAACTCATCTACATCTTGGATAGCCTGAGGGTGAGTACATTTTCAGCAAATTCATCTTTGGCTGAACTACTCCTTTAAAGTACCTTCAAAGAGGCCCTGGAGGATTCTGGGATGCCGTTTTCATATTTCCCTGTGATGATGCCGCAGGCTAGAGGAGACCAGGATACCACACCAACACCTGCGGTGCAAGACTGTGTCTTTAGGCTGTGTCATAGATCATATTTTAATCATGTGTGTTTATGTGTATATACAATTTGTGTTTGTTTGTACCAATCTTATGGTAAAGCTCAGGCAGTTGCATCTCCACTTTATCCCTCTGGAATAAATGATATTCGGCCTGTTCACACACAGGAGGAATCAGATTAAACTGCCTCGCTACAGAATACGCCTCCTACAGGGAGAGAGAGATGACAAAAATGAGAAGAGAATGATATGAATGAATAAAGACAAGAAAACAACAACAACTGTAATACCCAGACAGATACTGACATGGACAATTAAAAACAACAAAATAATCTTGAAGACGGGTTTAATATGCATTAAATACGACAGTATAAAATAATTTCATCATCAGGACTGACTTAAATAACAAAAGGAAGCATTAAGGAAAAGTGCACAGAAGTTTGTCCTCTCCACTCACCATGATCTCCATCGCTGACCAGCGTGACGTGCCCCAGTACATGGACATGCCATGGTTAATGACATGCGTCATGGCTCTCACTATCTCTAAAACACAAAACACACATGTACAAACAAAAATATCAGCCAAGCTTCTGGATTGGTTTGCTTTACAGATCCACTGTGCCAGAGAAATCATTTGTGTCTGGTCACCATTAGATGGCGCTGTGTACATACGCTCCTTTCGTTGAGTTGACATGTCTATTAAGTAAGCAGCTTGTATTTCATTAAGTAATTTAAAAGTATGGGAACTCAGAAAATGCATATTTGTGCACTTACTGATTTACAGATCCAGTTGTACAGTAACAATACTGAAAAGACATTACTTTGCATCATTACGCAGCTGTCTGGCACATGGTAAAAGATATAACCAATAAACAAGGTCAACACATTATTAATTAAAGTTATTCTGCAGTGTTACAGATAAAACCTATCAAATGTATAATAGAGGCTCCCTGAATTGTAAAAATCAACTTATTCTAACCAAATGCTAAAATAAGTCAGATTAAATTAAGCAGTTCCCTCCTGAAAGGACAACTGTATTTAGCCAATTTAGCCATGTTTTGGGGAGGCTTATTTTGTGATTGTGTTGTCAGAAAAGGTTGCTTGTTTTTCCTGTGAGATCTGGCAACACTGACAGAGTTCCACAAAGGATAAATGCTAAAAATGCAAAAGAGCTGAAGCTATTTCACAGCTGTCTGAATTAACAGGATTAAACATGAGAAGCACTTCAGCTGTAAGTCAAACTGACACAACAGCTCTATATCTCACTAAGCAAGTTTTATTTATAAGGTACAATAATTTTAAACTTCTCTGGATTGTATATTCAAGTGTAGCAGCACAATTTTATTCATCCCAAAGTACTCCAGACATACTAACGAATGAAAATATTTTTCCATTATTTACACATGCTTTTTGTAAGACGTAAAATACTTTGTTCTTAATTTATTATTATCCTTAAAGGTGGGGTATGTATTTTTTCAAAGTCGGGCCGGGTACCAAAACAAACTTGTAGCCAATCAGCAGTAAGGGGCGTGCCTATTCATGATGGTGAGGAGAGAGCTCTCAGTGCACAGGATGGACATTAGCCGAGCCGAGTGACGACAGAAAGATAGAGATGGCGGATAAAAAACAAAAGAGGAAACCGTCTGTGGAACTAAAGAAGGCTTACGATAAAGCACGAAAGCTCCCAAAGTGTGTCCGAAAAGTAAGATAATATGTTTAATACAGCAGATAATAAATACAGCAGATTCCGCCATAATCGTTGCCTGGGTTGCGTATGTATGTGTGGGGCGAGACCCTTTTGGGGTAGGGGCGTGTTTGTTTTGGTTTAAATTTTAACATTGGCTACCAGAAATCACTTACCCCACCTTTAACGCACTGAGGAAAGCCCAGTGCCAGGACATTTGTGTTTTTATCATCCAGTGGAACTTAACAGAGGAATTTAACTATCCATCTGTTTGTCGACCATCATCCTTTTTTAATCTTATTTCAAAAACAAAGAATTAATATATTTAAAAAAACGCTCTGTTCACAGCGAGTCAGTGACCCGTTTCAGTGCATGTCTCTTTAAATGATAATGAGCTACTGCTCACCCCACCCCACCCCTCTCTTCCACGGGGCTTGTCGATGCAAGATGCTGAATTGCTGCCTAGGACTCCATATGGCTCAGAGGTGGTCTTATTCAAATAGCTAGCTATCTACATAGAAACCGGCTGTAAACTGAAACAGCTCGCTGGATGACACAGTTTCAGACTCAGACAGCCCATAACAAACTGGCTGCGTGTTTTCTTTTCAGCTTTTCTGAGCTGGCAGATACGCCAGAAACCTAACTAAGAGCAAAAAAAGCTAAAAAAGTGAACATTTCAACCGATGTCCCCTTTAAATGCTGAAACATGCTGTATTTACATTTTAGAAACGTAAAAAAAAAGTTACAAAAGTTTTGCATAAATAAATTACTAATAACTAAAAATAAATTACTTTAAATATAACTAAAATTATAAATGATACTATAATTTATTAAAGTAAATATTATTATAAATTAAAATATAAATTATAAATAACTAAAAATAAATTAATTACATTTGCATAGTTCAATTTTACTATTACACATTAATTGAATGATGACAGAATTTTCTTTCATTTCAACATTTTTAAGTTAGGTAAAATTATGTAATCACAGAACAGAATGAAAAAGTTAACCATATCAAACGTGTTAAATAAATATAATGGCTTTTAACATTTTTAATTAATCTATGAATTCAATATTTTCTGAACTAAACGTTTTCATAATATTTGTACGCCCCATGTTTTCATACATAAAATGCTTATGTTTTACTTTAATAATGTACATTTCAGTGTCCATGCAAACATATGAAATATTCAGTAAGGATGCATTAAATTGATCAAAAGTGACAGTAAAGACATTTATAATGTTACAAAGGGTTTCTATTTCAAATAATGTTCTACTGAACTTTCTATTCATCAAAGAAAAAAAATTGTCATGGTTATGACAAAAATATTAAGCAGCACAACTGTTTTCAACATTGATACCAAATCAGCATATTACAGTAGAATGATTTCATGAGGATCATGACACTGAAGACTGGAGTAATGATGCTGAAAATTCAGCTTTGCCATTACAAGAATAAAGTGCATTTACCAATGAGATCATGCATAATGCGAACAGACAACAGTGTTTGTGTTGTCATACACTTGATGTATATGATGTTGGTGTATATATATATACACGTTTGACAGCGCTACTCTGCAGCCAACAGGAACACCATCTGTTCTGACATCCTCAAGGCATTACTGTTCTGAGTCATTACCAGAAGCCAGAGACCTTTACTGCTGTTCTGCATTCAGTTCAGTACCTAAGCAGCGAGTACCAGATCCACTCTAGAACGCCTCCATCAAGAGCTCATAAAGCTGCTTTATTGCTTCATCATTCAGATTTTCATATGCGAAGAACTGCTTTTCTCTGTCTCATCAGTGTTTTGACTCCAGGCGCTTTACTCTGGCCATTACTCTGCTATGATCTGGACTTTGTTGTGTGTCCACTGACGTGTTTCATCTTCACTACACATGCCACCAGTGAATGATGTCTGTCGGACACTCTTCATCTGACAGCGTGTCGCAGGGCTGCCCTAGTCTCATCAAACTCAGGCACGCCTGAGGACCAACAGTCCCTTCCCAGACCGTCAGATGCATATTGCACAAAAATTGGAAAGCACTTACTTGGTCTGGCAGGCTCTAATCTGATTGGCTGGCATCTTCTGGGAGTAAAGACACATCGGTTTTTTTTTTTTTTTATTCAGTCCACGTACAAAAAAAAAATGTCTGTTTACAGAGAGAGAGAGACACTGAGGCCCAGGAATTAAAAGGAATTTTAGAGTATAAAGAAACACATTAAAAGAACTATAAATTTATTGTAATGTATTTTAACTAATTGCAAATAATATTTTTATTTTAAAATATACACACATTCACTCTTAATCATATGCATAATATGCCGAAATCAACTCAACTGGTGTTAATGTTTCTTGTCTCTTCACATTCAGATGAATTAAATAAATCAGAATCATAAATTACATATTTTCAAATCAATAACATAATGGCAACATTTGACAAAAAGTTGAACAGTTTGTCACTGTCAGCCATTTAACATTTCTATTGTAAAACAGAAATGGGGGGGGTCTTTAAGAAGAGGGGTCTTTTTTACGGGAGAGCACAAAGATTCTTGGGGGAACACAAATGTTTCCTGAGAGAATGCAAATGTTTTGAAATATAATTTTTTCCTCCCATCACCATGGCCGTGTAGAGCCTCTATTTGAGGGTATGCAAATGACAGAATTTTCATAATTAGGTGAACTATTCCTTTAATTTACACCAGTCTGTTTTTGTGATATTTCAGAAATCTCAGTGCCTAAAACAAAACTGAGGTCAGTTACATGTTATGCCAGTCAGGTCTTTCCTGTCTAAGTGGGCAGGCCATAGTCCAATGTAGAACAATCTTTATACCATGGCTCAATGTATGAACATTAGAAACGAAAGAAATTCTATAAAAGAAAAAAGGCAAGAGAAGGTGAAAGGAGATTAAAAAAAAAAAAAGAACTGAAGAGTAGAAAACAGCAGCCAAATCTACCTCAGTACATAATGAAAATGAAAGCCCACACCCACTCTCTCATTACGAACTCTGTGTGTGGGTGAGAATGGAGGAGAAAAAGCCAAGTGAACGTCAGCTAAGCACAACAATACAGCTGCTCAAGAAAAGAGCAAGCAAGACAAAAACACAGGAAGCCAGAGGCACATGTCAGTGTGAAGAATATGAATGGTTCTTCAGCAAACTATCGTATAGTTTCTTCTCACGAGAGACTGAGGACTTCAGCTCAGCTCTGATGGAACATCTGAACAGCAGAACCCTGAAGTATTAATCTAATGTAACGTGGATGTCTGGGGTTTCTGCAGCACGTAGGCTGTAGCCTGCGAGTACAGATGCATCATACCCACGTGTCCCCTCTGATTTTTGAGCGGATTTTAATAGCAACTTCCCCCAAAAATATTTGTATGTTTGATAAATCAAGTTGAATTATTGTTGTAAAAACAAACAAAAAATATAGGGAAAAAAAAACAGAAATCATCCATTCACATTCAGTATTTGGTCAGTCCAGCAGTTGCAGCCTTTCAACTTTGTCACAACTTTGCTTGGTTTAATTTAAGAAACCATATATGTTCAGGTTTAAAACACTAGTTGGTAAGAGTTGGCAAGATTTTTAATGTTTTTTTTTTTTTTAAAAGAAGTCTCTTACGCTCTCCAAGGCTTTGATTAAATACAGTAAAAACAGTAAAATTGTGAATTATTATTACCATTTTTATTAACTATTTTAAAATACTTTAAAATGTAGTTTATTCCTGTGATGCAAAGCTGAATTCCCAGCATCATTACTCCAGTCTTCAGTGTCACGTGATCCTTCAGAAATCATTCTAATAGGCTGATTTGCTGCTCAAGAAACATTTCGTACTCTTATCAATGTTAACAACAGTTGTGCTACTTAATATTTCTGTGGAAACTGTGGGATTGTCACGGCACGCACGCACACACGCACGCACGCACGCACACACGCACACGCACACACACACACACACACACACACGTGCTACTGAACCTTTGGTACACACGGGATTTGAGCCAAGCCTATACTGTTTCTCTTGTATTACAGCAGGAGGGCACTATCTTCTCTAATACATTAGAAGCTGTTGCCCCCATCAAATTGAAAAAGGTTAGAGAAAAACGTACTGCGCC
>NW_015542398.1:264295-275734 GCF_001515605.1 Sinocyclocheilus anshuiensis | reverse complement strand
TGAAGGGAAACTCCTGGGACAGATGAACTAATCAGGACAGGAACAGGAAACTAACCAAATAAGGGCATGGGAAGGCACATGGGGAGCAGGACACACACAAAACATGGAACAGAGTCTGACAGGTATATACAGTATATATATATATTTTTCTTTTATGAATAGAAAGTTCAAAAGAACAGCAATCATTTAAAATAAAATAAAAACTTCTGTGACATTATAAATTACTTTATTGTCACTTTTGATTCATTTATGCATCTTTGCTGAATAAAAGTAATAATTTCTAAAAAAAAAAAAACAGACCCAGAATGCACCAAACAAGATCAACTGTAAGTGCTCTAAACAGCAGTAGAATTATGCCTAATCATTACCCACAATGCTTAGCAAACTCGAGTCAAGTTTAGAAAGTATCCTGGTGCCACCACACATCTTAATAAGGTATTAGTCATTCTGTGCTGCATGTAGTTGTGTCATATGATAGCTTGATTTGATTTGTATGTGTGGGAACATTGAGACAGTGTTCTGTATGATTTTGATTTGTGGCTTTAATATTTCTACTATAGACTGATGTGGACGATTCAAACACAAATAGGTCATTTGAGATTTGTGCAAACAGCCAGTAGCTGCTTAGTCTACAATATCAGATAAACACTACTAAAGACAGATATGTGTTTGGTGTTTATTAAAACGGCAACAAATATTACAGGTCATGAGGGCATTATAGAGTAAGACTGTATTCATTCAATTATGAACATGACCTACATATATACACAGACTGTGTGTGTGTTTGTATGTGTGGTCTCCCACAGTTCTTCAATACAAGTTATGTTCTATCGACAGCATCCATGGCATACTTTCAATTACTGTAGAAAATAATTACAGTATTTCCCTCAGATTGTAAAAAGCAAACAAAATCACATTTACACTAATGCACTGAAAATGAAAGGCTATAGGGTACTGCACTGCACCAAAACATTAAAAATAACCTTGTCTGTGCAAAATTCTATCCACATATTATACAAACTACTTTCTTCTACTGTTAAAAAGATTTATACAGATTTCATCTTACTTTTTGGTCAAATAAATATAAGCAACTGCATTAATTGCATATTTTCTTTCTCAGTTTGGGCCTTTGAATAAAACTGAGGTGTTTTTTTTTTTCCCTTGAAGACCATATATGTACAGTACTAAGATATCAGGACCGGCATCACATTGATGATCTCATGTCTATTTCACAAAGCTCAGCAACAACATGGCAAACACATTAACAGGTCTCCAGGGAGGCCAAGGGTAGTAAAATTTGTTCTCAGTTCAGTACCAAAATGTTCTTTCATTAAAATAGCCTACTATCATTATCTTCCCATGAGGATTTTACTGTACGTGCCAAGAACACATTGCACATCAATTTGGATTAAAATCATTCCAGCCTCGATGGTAGAACGATGATTAAACGTTTTACTTTGTTAGATCTTCTGCTTTCCCCCACCGCGGCTTTAAAGCTGTGATTTGCACGGAGAGTCCACTTAAGATTATCCTCACACTGTAGGAAGTCTATGCTTTACTTTTCTGGCTTGTAACCCTGATGCTAAATGTGTTCACATGTTGATAAGACTCACTCATACAGACAGGAAAAATCCTAACGTAGTCCAATGGCAGAAATCAGGTGTGTGTTGTCCCCAAAAGATAGCTAAATCTAACGTAACCTCTCTATTGGACATTTGGGGATGTCCTGAATAGAATAGAATAGAATGCTCCACATTAAAACAATATAAGCAGTATGTCCTCATTTAGATTGTAGTAAACATGTATTAGACTGTGTGTGTAACTGGTATTCCCTACATTATGGGGACCAAATGTCCCCAAAAGGATAGTAATACCAGTACATTTGGACCTTGTGAGGACATTTTTTTGGTCACCATGAAGAAAACAGCTTATAAATCATACAGTGTTTTAATGAAGAGTTTTGAAAATCTAAAAATAGTTTAAGGGTAGGGTTAGGGTAAAGGGGTAGAGAGAGAGAGAGAGAGAGAGAGAGAGAGAGAGAGAGAGAGAGAGAGAGAGAGAGAGAGAGAGAGAAGTAGACTATAAGAAGTAGACTTCCTGAGCACTGCAGTGCCACAGAATTTGAAAGGGAGTGAGAGAGAGGTTAGACTGGGATTATGAAAAATGGCCTCCCGAGATGTATGGAAATAGCACCCTACATCCTGTTTTACACACACACACAATTTAGACCTAGTATGCAGAAAAAAACAGACTTTTGCCAAGGCCCCAAGCACAGGGTCCCAGTAAACACACACCGTTCCAAAGTTTGGGGCCATCGGGATTTAAAAAAAGAAATTAATAGGCTACTTTTATTCAGCAAGGATGCATTAAATTGACTAAAAGTGACAGTAAAGACATATAAAAGATTTTGTTTTCAAATGAATGCTTTCCTTTTGAACTCATCAAAGATTTGAAGATTTTGAAATTCATCAAAGATTCCTGAAATTATCCTGTATTATGAATTAAACACAAATATTAAGCAGCACAACTGTTTCAACATTGATAAGAAAAAAATGTTTCTTGAGCAGCAAATCAGCCTATTAGAATGATTTCTGAAGAATCATGTGACACTGAAGACTGAAGTAATGGCTGCTAAATATAAAGCTTGGCCATGACAAGAATAAACTACACTTTAAAATATATTCAAATAGGAAAAAACTAATAATATTTCACAATATTACTGTTTGATCAAATAAATGGTGAGCATAAGAGACTTCTTTCAAGAAACATTAAAAAAAAATTTGAACTCACCCCTCACACTTTTGAACAGTAGTGTCCTTAAACTGTGTTCTAGCATTGCTTGGGTGGTAACAAATAGAGTTTCCTTCAAATGTCTGCCATTATTCAGGTAGCTAGGTTAAAAAAAAAAAAAACTTTACCTTGCTCAGCAAGACTCTCTTTAAACTGCTGCACTGCTATTACAGTAAAGAGAAACTTGCTGACAGTTTATGCTAATGCTATAGCAGCTCTTGCGACAGTTCTATACAAGCAATGCATACTTGCATTTCTTTACGAATTGCCTCTAACCCATTTTAGAATGCAATGATGCACAAAATAGAGCTTGCAAAGCTAGAAGCATCAGTGTAGTGACAGTTGTTTTGGACCTAAGCCTCACCTACCTTCCATAGGAGTGTTGCTATCAGGACGATTGGCAAAAACCACATCCACATACTCCAGCTGTAACCTCTGCAAAGAACCCTTCAGACCTACAGAGAGAAAACACAGAGAGAAAGCATAAGAAAATGTGCATGTTTTTTTGTATTCAGAGTATAATTTGTTTGGTTGGTGTGAAAGTGAATCCAAAATCGCATCTAAATCCACTAGAAAAGATGGTCTGGGATACGTTTAGTATGCTGCAGGAAAGACGCTCATCAAATAACAGCTTCAATTTTGGTCTGTTCCTCACACAAAACTATCAAATGGATTATGGATTTGGATATGACATGGAATATAATGCATGAGTTGTATGAATCACATTTGTGATAATTCTATGCTGCTTTTTTCAGTTTTGGAGCTCAAACAGCCCCAATTTCCATTCACTTTCATTCAAAGAGTAGTATAAGCATTCTGCCTAATACAATATTTGTTGTTTTGTGGGAAAAAAGGTTTGAAGCAACATGAGGGCAAGTAAATTAACTTTCATTCAGCTATGAAACAGGAAAGATTAAAAATGATGACACAATCTCATATAGTTGCCTAAGGACCTACATTCATTCTTAGCTGCTATCTGACAGCCAGAAGTGTGAAAAGACATAGAGGGATGAGAGGAGAGAGGAAACTCAGACAGAGCAAAAATAGGATCAGGTGAGCAGTTGAGAGAGGATTAGAAAAGTACAGCTTTGTAGACACCAGAGAAGAGGAAGAGAAACACGATGAGGAAGCAGAAAAAGGATGAATGATTGAGTCTGACTGTCACATCATTGCCCCATTCAGAAACAGAGAGAGAGACAGAGAACAAACACTGAGGGACAGTTCATAACATACATTATGCACTGTAAGCAATATGTTTATTTGTGTTTATCTATAGACTAGGGGTATATCAATGACCATAATGATATCGTCCAATATATATAGATATCGGGCAGTCGTGGCCTAATGGATAGAGAGTCGGACTTGTAACCCGAAGGTCACGGGTCCAAGTCGCAGGTCCGGCAGGGATTGTAGGTGGGGGGAGTGAATATCCAGCGCTCACTCCACCTTCAATAACACGACTGAGGTGAGACCCTTGAGCAAGGCACCGAACCCCCACAGCACTGGCTGCCCACTGCTCTGGGTGTGTGTTCATGTTTGTTCACTACTCACTGCTGTGTGTGTGCTCTTGGATGGGTTAAATGCAGAGCACAAATTCCAAGTATGGGACACCATACTTGGCCACACGTCACTTCCTTTCCAATATAGGCTTATTTTTAAATTATCAAGAATATTGTGAAAATGGTGATACTGGAACTATATCAGTGCTTGTTTCAAACTTGTAGAAATTCAAAACTGGTATTACTTTATCTATGAACACAAAACAGTACAGATGTATAATATCGACCATTATATTAGTTATCGGCCGTAAAAAATTACATATTTACTGTATAAAACATATAAATATATAAAAACAGTGAACCCAAAAATAATTTGCGGTTATCGTATTGACCAATATATTATTTCATCCCTTATAGACCATAACATGGCCCCAAAAAGGCAATTCAGCCACACTTAAAATCAATGTCACATAAAAGTATAGACAATTATGTACACCATTCAAAAGTTTGGGATCGGTAAATTTTGTTTTGCAAATGTATAGGTGAGTATCTTATGCTCACAAAGGCAGCACTTTTTTTGATAAAAAATACAGTAACAGCACTTGTGAAACATTATTACAATTTAAAATAACTGTTTTCTTTCCTAATTTTATGTTAAAATGTAATTTATTCCTGTGATGACAAAGCTGAATTGTCAGCAGCAGCATAAAAAAAAACCATTCTATATGATCTGATGCTCAATAAACATTCTTATCATTATCAATACTGGAAACAGTTGCTTAATATTTTTTTGTGAAACTCATGCTACAGGATTCTTTGATGAATATAAAGTTCAAAACAACAGCATTTATTTGACATAGAAATCTTTTTTAAACATTACAAATGTCTTTATTGTCACTTTTGATCAATTTCATGCATCTTTGCTGAATAAAAGTACTAATTTGTTTAAAATGTTCTGTTGTGAACCTCACAAACATCTATTCTGTCAAATGTTTTGCATGAAAAGTGCTTGTGATGTTTTACCTTTTAAATAAATGCCACTTGGTTTGACATTTTATTGTTTAATGCAATGGCATTCAAACATTTTTTGATTGCTGCTTAAGTGTCCAAATACTTTTTGAGGTCACTCATCTGAACTCCGCGAAAAACATTTATTCTTCGTTCTATTTAAGCTTTTCTTTCAAATAATACACACACTGTACTGTAGCTTTACTTATTTCATACACTGGTATTTAAGTACTGTGAAAGTAATGGACTGGCAAAACTTTACAGTCATGCCAATAAATCTTGGCTGAAAGAGAAAAGAGAGAGCGCAAACACACCAGGTGTGTTGAAACAAAGTTGTCAGATAGCTTTCAGGTGATCAGACGCTGGCATGATTACTCTGCCATACTGAAATTAATCTGACAGATAAACCCCACACTTCTCCTTTCACAAAAATACTGTAATCCAGCCAATCTCAGACTCATTAATCAAGCCTGTGCTCACGGAGCGCGCCCTTGCATCCGCCACGGCTCTAATCAGTCAGAATTTTCTGGGTTTGTGGAGGAGATATTCTTAGCAGGGAGCTTTTTTTAAAGTACATAGAGGATAAACAGACGTTTCTTTCTAGCCCACAAACAATGTCAAACAAACACAAGCAAGGAGGGTAGAGAGAGGCGAGCCAGAAAGGAACACTACACACAAGCTGGAGTGATAAAAATAACTTGGAGAACAGGAGGGAGGGAGGGTGGGACGAGCGCAGCATGTGAATGATTCAATTAGTTTCATGAAATACAAACAGTGAATTTTCTCAATCTGAAAGTGATACAGAAATGGCATTACAGATATTAAACTCTCTGAAAATCAGTCGTCCGCCTCTGTCTCATAGAAATACAGTAATAGAGCAGAGATAAATCTGAATATTATTACACATAGATTTCCACTCTTGAGCAAGCACTCAATTAAAGATTATGATTTCAAACACTTATAATTTCATGTGGTTGATAATCGGAATATGCAAATATGCCATTTTAATTATGCATGAGGCTATTAAGGCAATATGAATTTAGCGATGCAAGTCTTTTAACATACTTTGTTGTGTCAGGAACATTTATTACTATTGCCATTAATCACAAGCTCATTCTTTAAAAAGAGATTATAACAATGGGTAAACAAAAATACATTACAAATAAATGAAAAGCCTTTAAAAAATGGCAGCTAAATTTGTATGTGATCAAATCTTTTTTTAAATTGTTAATTTTTTAATATTCATCAGACTTGAGATTGGATGGGTTAAGACAAATAAACTCAAAATGAATGAATAAATTATTAAATACGTAAGTAAAGAAGTAGGTAAGTAAATAAATAAAATAAGATTGTCTTGATATCTTTATTATGATTTTCATGTACATGTATCTTATTTTAAAGACATGTTTACTGGAAAACAAAACAACAAACAAACATTCAGATTATGAAAATTATATTTTGAAGTGTAATAAATGTAGAAGGTAAATGGTTTCTGTATCTATACTGTATTTGAATCAATATTTTGGTTTGCATGTGTTACTGTATAATCGTTTATCAGAAAGGATTGAGAAAGAATCTCACACTGTTTAAGAATGAATGCTGGTGTGGGTGCTGAGGCCACACACAGTCTACTGCAGTGAAAGAGAGAGAAAAAATCAATAAAGGAGGAGGGAACTAGAAAGAAAAGAAGAAAAAAGGTTCAGGTCAATTACAAACGACAGGGGAATTAGACGAAAGAAGAAGAATCTCTACCTTCAATAATGTGCTTCCTAGAGAGCCCACGCTCTGTCTCTGCCCTAGAGAAAGAAAGAAAGAAAGAAAGAAAGAAAGAAAGAAAGAAAGAAAGCTTTATATAAGCAGACTAAATCTAAGAGCCTACATCTCATGGAGAAAATGAAAGTAGATTTTATTGACAGAATGAATAGTCAGATGGCAGAAGAAAAACAGACAGACAGATACTCACTTTCCTCCCCAGTACAGTTTAGTGGTGATAACCAGACTGGATCTCCTGTACACACACACACAGATTATGGACTATGTGTGAAAGCAGTGGTCTTATACATTTCTCAGCCAATGAAATTGATGATTAAAATGATAATATGAAAGAACTAAGATAAATACCTCCAACACTTCTTTTTGATAATGTTTCCTAGGATTATTTCAGCCCTGTGAAGAAGAAAGATAAATTTTGAGTGCTTGCTTTGAGAGATTTTTTTCCATGGCACTGTGAGGTGAATTCACTATAGCACTACTCTATGCATATATTTAAACTTAAACTTTAAAGTTACTGTCATTTTTTTCAGGGTAAACACACCTCCTTTGTATGCATGAGTTTCATTATAGAAGTCGCCAGATTCACAAGCGTCAGCGCTATTTGCCTGATGCAATTAACGTTGAGCTATGGGTACTGTCTATAGAAAGCTGGAGGAAATTTAAAGCTTATTTAAAATGAATGTTAGTGTACTTTTCTAGTGATCATGACAGCAGTAATCCATCAAATTATGCTCAAAGAATGGAGAAAAGCATTACAACCAGGCACGTATCCAGACTTTTGCCATTTTAAAGGTGCCTTATGACAGTGGTAGAGTGATGATGTACAGCTCCAGAAAAATATGACCACTCTAGTCTGTAGCGCCATGCACTACCTAACTGGCCAGCAAACCTAAAAATTGATCCATGCAAATTTCATTTAGCACTAAATTTGTGGCTGTGTGCATCTCGCCTGGAATGCATAATTCCTTTAGTGAATTTGGTGCAAAAGCAATGTGTGCAAAAATGATGCTATCAGTGCGTGCAATTCAATCATAGCGACTTCCCTTCTGCTTCCTCTAACAGGTTTAGATGAATCAGCTTGGCAAATTTGGATCTGAAGTTTAAAGGCTGGACTGTAATCCAGGATTATTTGTGCTCTTATACACTGGCTGAATCCCAATTGGCACTTGATGCTATCCATTTAATAGGTTCTAGTATGAAAGATTTAGATTAGTTAGATAGTATGCTGAAGGTGTCTGGATGGATTTAGCCACTCTGTTTTGCTGTAAGTCAAAGGTCAAACTCACTTCCCAGCTGAATAGACCTCTGCAGTGTCAAAGAGGTTAACCCCATTTTCATAGGCTATAGTCATCAGCTGCTCTGCCACCTGCAAAACACACACACATACACACCAATATCAAGCACTCAGCTGTCAGTCAGCATTGCAGAGAGCTCAGAAGTGTGTGTAAACGGATAACTGAGTGCTCACCTTTCTGAAAACAGTGCTGCTTAAAGGTGGGGTAAGCGGTTTTTCAAAAACGCTTTAGATCTATGGTGTAGACAGCATTATAATGAGTTCTATAGTATTTTGTCGCGCCGCGCCACTCGCGTCTGGTGTAGATACGGTGTAATATTGGTTTTGCTTTGTTTCACAGAACTAATCGTTGCCTGGGTTGCGTACGTATGTGTGGAGCGGAGCTATCAAAATAGGGGCGAGACCCTTTTGGGGTAGGGACGTGTTTGTTTTGGTGATTTCAAACGTCAACATTGGCTACCAGAAATCGCTTACCCCACCTTTAAATCCACTTCACATGATTCACTGTCATGTGAAGCATTTTTCTAACATTTATGTCCATCACATTTAATTTGTCCAAACCAAATTCAGGGTTGAGCTGGATTTGTACTTTTTAGACATATTGTTTTGAACCTTCGCAGAATTTTTTGTCACTTTTATTCATATGGACAGTGCAGTTAGGATAGGAAGCGATGCGGAGAGAGGGACAGAACAGGATCAGAAAATGCATGTTATTCTAAAGAAAAACAGTTTATCTTTGTAAGCTTTCATCAAAATGCAATAGCTTGCTCTGCCCGTGAAACAATTTTCCTTTTCGGTTGATTTCACAGAGCACTGACTGTTATTTTTCAACCCCTCCCCTCCAAACACTTGGCTCCATCCTGGTATTTAAAGCCCGCTTGTCACTATGTATATAGGAATACAGTATGTGTCATAGCATTGCATGGAATTAATAGCATCTGACGGTGATTTGGTGATTGAACACCTCACACTGTTTGTCACATGATGCAGAAAAAAATAATACATGCCTTTATGGACAGATTTTCAGGCAGACGTAATGAGCATAATGGCATTCATGCACATAATAAGTTAACACAAGTTTATTATTATGCGTGGATGCTTTGTAAATGTATCCTTTAAAAATTGTGCTCATCATTTTATATACAGTAACAGCTAGTCATGAAGTAGGATGAGATAAATTAAAACTGCACTGCAGTATCAAAACTGTTTTCAAGATTTAAAAGCACAAGCTGTTAAATTACTGAGACACACGAGTCTTCATTACCCATATGAAATAGCCTTAAAACGCAACCTTAGGGACGGTTCATGCAGAATGCATTTCAGATGACGTATAAATCTCAATTTCGAAAAATTGACCCTTATGACTGGTTTTGTGGTCCAGGGTCACAATTTAGACTGTGCTGCTTTTCCATTGTTTTTCTATGTAAATGTGCACTAGATGGACATGTTTGACTATAGCTCTCATGTCTTATATCTTTTATGGCATCCTGCACATGACAGCATTCTAAAAGAGTATCTGTTTTTCTTGTGTAACTGCTGTAATAATACAATGATCTTCATGTCAGAGTTGAATCTTCTGTTGACAGAACAATTGACATGGTGGCTAAAACCTCTGCATTCTCTACAATCTCTCTCTAGCTCTCTTTGATGGAGAACTGTCAGCATGAGTGACAGTGATCCGTTCTGTCAGTGTAGTTGTATATTGGCAGACAGATGAGGAACAACCGTCTGTTCAGCTGCTGATGTGATGACATATGACATGTGGAGAAGGGGACCGAACGGGGACGTCCGCATCTCGCATAATTTGATTGGACAAGAAGGATGATTGGACAATAGAGGAGACTCCGCCTCTGGGGAAAGACAGGCTTGTGGTGGAAGTTGTTGCTGCAGGGACTTTTATGATGTAAGAGCCGCTAGTATTTATGTGCATTTGCCCTGGGTGAGTGTCAGAAAGGGGCACTGGCAGAATGATATTATTGTTTGAATAATGAGGAAGACCACAGCATGATGTGTCTACGAGCCTTCTTCTCTGCCAAGACTGTCAACACAGAACATGCTTATCTGCCCAATTTGTGATAATGGCTAGAGTGGATTTAGAAATGAGAATAATGGGTAAAAACGAAACAAAACAAAAACTGATTCAACAATTATATTACAAAATAATTTATTATTTGTAAATAGATTGTTTACCCTCTAGATTAATTGTTTTCGAATATATCTATGGTATGAGTTAAGTTCATTTTCAGGTTATGAATATAAAAATGTGCAATACTCACCTCATCTGAAATCTGTCCCCCAAATGTCACCCACGTGCCTAAGAGAGAGAAAGAAATCAAAAGAAAGAGAGGGAGTGTGAGTCAGAGGTTATTCACTGAGTTTTTATTCCAAGTAGAGCTTGATTTATTTGCTCTGGTGACTGTTACAGAAACGCTCAAACATATTAGAACGAGAAACAGACCTGATTCTGAATGTTTTACAGTAATAATACCAGTTAAATAAGAATTTTTTAAAAATAAGTTCAGTGACATTTCCAGAAACTTAACTGTTGTTCAGTGGATGTGGTGTCTACCTGTCACTCATATACTGATGTAAACAAATCAACATTTCCCTGTTCATTTCATTCAATATGATATAATAATAATGGTGCTAATTTGTATAGGATGCAAACCATTTATTAAAACTATTTATCTATTTATTTTTATTTTTAGAATTATGACTTTTTTTCAGGGAAATCAGGGAAGTCAAAACATTAAAACTCACTTTCTAACTTTTTCCTGCATTTTTTAATATTGTTAAATATTATTAAAATTTAAAATAAATAGTTTTGATTTTAATATGTTTTAAAATGTTGTTTATCTGGTGCACAAGAAACATTTCTTATTATCATTGTTGAAACAGTTGCTGCTTAATATTTTTGTGGAAAGCGAGAGACATTTTCTTCAGGATTCTTTGATGAATAGAACGTTCAAAGAACAGCATTTACTTAAAACAGAAAAATTATTTGTAACATAAATGTTTTACTGTAACTTTTGACCAATTTAATGTGTCCTTGCTGAACAAAAGTACTAATTTCTT
>NW_015542398.1:248641-264222 GCF_001515605.1 Sinocyclocheilus anshuiensis | reverse complement strand
TCTTTCATGTATATATATATATATATATATATATATATATTTATATATGTGCTTTTTGATAGGGAAATTTACAGCATCAAAAATAAATACTTCAGTTCAACAAAGAAAGAGACAAAAATAGGTTGATTCTTGGTAAAAAACTGTCTCAGGTTTTCCTGAGGACTCTTTCCTGAGGTTATTCTTGGCCTGACTTACACTGCCAGCAGTCTAAAGCACCCATGATTCATTGCTGTCAGGATAAGACTCTGCAGTCACTGCCCCACGTCCTTGTCACAATCACCTACTATCACCCTAAAACTCACCCCGGCTGCGGGTTGAGCATCTCTCCAGCAAGCACTGGTGTCCTTGGCTTCAATATTATGGGATCTGTTGGCATCCCATGAGACACCAGACTGTGTTTCAGGGTAAGGGAAACCGTTGGGGGTGATCAGCTGTTCCCATGGCGATCAAGCACTCATGGGTTGTAGGATAAATTAGGAAATAGTGTGGGCGTTTGCAAGTGTTACGTTCCCTTGGTGACACCTGCGTAACGATAAGGAACATTTGGCGCCTTTCTTATGTTTCGTATGCTGCCAGATAACTTTATGCGTACAGCTACTGTGAACAACGGTGTGAACCAGGGTCTTCGTCAGCTCAACAACTGAGAGAAACAAGGGAATAACAGGCTCATTCTGCCTAATCCTGGATCTCCCCATGTATTAGAGCTGATTGACAATTTTTTATATTAATTTACATTAGCAAATGAATGTAATGAATGAAATATGAAACATGATTTTTAAATTAAAATAAATATTTTACAAAATATATTTGAATCTAAAACTGCCATTAAATCGAAGCCATATCTCTAAGTAAGTTATGTTCCAAATTTTAAGTTGATATCACAAAAATGGAGGTTCCTGCGAGATTTTGTTTAGGCACTATACCAAAATAACCACCAGGTGACACCCACATTTTTTGGTGCATTTATCTTATAAATCTCTGTCACAGTATTACTTCCATCACAAATCTTGGAATCTTGAGACTCAGACCTTTCAAACGATATGTGTTAGAAAGATTAGAGAAAGTTGTAACTATGAAATATTGTAGTAAATTCTGTAATATGATACTTGACGACACCCAAGGGGAGGAGCCTGCTAAAGGGATTTAAAGTACCATTCCCATGGTAACAATGTTCAATTTCAAAACGGTTTTCACAGGATGAATTTTGAATGTTTAAGCTTACAAATGATGTCTAATTTAGGACGATTACTAAAATATGTGATGGGGAAAAGGCAATAAAAAATTAGTGTCAAGCTCACTAGTAGTGACAGTTAACAGATGAAATGTATTTAATATATTTTATTTAAATGTATATTTTACAGTATTTATAGATTTATAGAAATATATAGATAATTTGTACATAAATAAATGTCATTTTTTAATGAAATTTGTAAAAGCTCCACTGTGCTTCCATCATAGCCTTTGGGCAAACACCACTGACGTACATGAACACGAACATACATTTATACATGCACATGTGGACACACAATCCCATACAAAAAATTACTGCAGCTTTGGTGGTTTCCACTGAAAGCTGTCCTCATGTATTCAGTGAAGTGCATGTCTGAAGCACTGAAATCTTATCAGTCTGCAGTGCTTTTGTTGTGTTTGATCAAGTGGCTAATGTTTGTGATGTCTGACCCCGAGCAATGTCCTTTGACGTCTCAGGAAAATAACAGCACTGAAGGGTGAGTTGCGGCACTTTCCCACAACATTTCAGCACCAAAATCTGCATCTTAATCACTAACCACCAGTGAATAACCAGGTGCGAGCTCCTTGATTGGTTGAGTTTTATTCTCAAAAGTCGCAAGTTTCATTCAGCACAGCTTTTTTGTGAGCATGTTTGCTCTGTTTGCTGATTTGTATACTCAATTGTGTGCTAAAATAATACAGAAAGCATTTGCAAATAAATAACAATAAAAGCCACTTAAATCCATTTCATTCACATTTACTAGCCCCTTTCACACATACTGTCTTTACTGGTAAATTACCAGTAAATTACTGTTAAGAGATCATGTGTGAACAGGACCTTTTCAAAAATACCGGTAAATTCGTTCCGGCAATTTACCGTTATGAGAAGTTGTAACATTACCAGTAAATTACCAGCAGAACAAGATTACCGGTATGAGCACATACAAGTTCAGAACACGCTGACGTAAGACGTCTACTCTGGGCCAATCATAACATTCTGATGCAGATGAGACATTTACTCCGTGTTGTGTAGTTCAGTTTGAAGTCGTCTAATACGATGTCTCTGGGCCAAAAGCAGCTGCATGAATGTGAACATTTGACATAAAAATGAAAACATCAACAAAAACACTGACCTCATATACCCCTCCATGTTTACACACCCAACACCGGTGTGAACAGCGCATTTTTGCATTTACTGGTAAGTTCCAGTAATTTTATGGCAATTTACTGGTATTACTATTCGAAAGGGGCTATTGAGAGTTTGACCATTTCGGCTGACAGCAACTTCATGCAATGCAACTCATGTAACAGTTATTTTAAATTGTAATAATATTTTACAATATTACTGTTTTTTTTATTATTATTAAATGCAGCCTCGGTGAGCATAAGAGACTTCAAAAAGATTTTAAAAATCTTATTGACTCCAAACATTTGAACAGTAGTGTATTTTTGGATGCAGGAAGGAGGAAGGACTCATACAGAGGAAGAATCTGATCTAGGATAAGAGAGACACCATTTGGAAATGTGTTGTGAAGATAAGCCCAGGGCTTTTTTTTTTTATGGTGGAATAGCAGCTGTTTGTTCCTCAATGCTCTTACTGAAAGCCTTTAGTATGACAACAATAAAAGCCAGTTCACTTATCCTAGTTCAGTCCACACCAACCAATTCAGTTTCCAATGCCCTATGGTTTTCATGAGAGCAGAGATGGTTTGCTCTTGGAGGTGAAACATAAACTGAATTTTTTAACACACCATTACAATTCCTGCATTTAATTAATTAATGAACTGATTCTGTAATTTTCTTGTGTGTCTTGCATTGATTTATAGCGATAAAAATAAAACGCACAAATTGGAATGAACTGAATCAGGCATGTTCTCTTGCGTAGTCATGCATGAGTCCTGTAGCATTAGAACCTCCTGCTATTTAAGCCACACTGCGTTTATATCTCAAGAGAAGTCAACAACAGATTTATACAGTCATTATGTTTAGTTCACGAGGCTTGTTAATGAAACCATCTATTCGTAAAAAATAAAAGGGAACAGAGAATAAATTAAGCTTCAACCCGTCACTCTCCTGCTGTGTGTGGAGTGTGTGAGGCAATTAGTGAGCTTGTGTTTTAATTCATGATAAATTAAATATGAATGGAGGGAGGACAACTTTTTCGAGATCATGTGACTCTTCAAACACACACTGTTGCCTGCACTTCATTGAAACACACTGTGTGAACGTATCACTGATCTATAGTACTTATATTCAGTGCGACCTTTTGGTGTTTTATGGTTAATGGCTGCTGGTTTATAAATCAAAAAATGCTTACCGAGTCCAAGGCATGATACTCGCAGTCCTGACTTCCCAAGATTCCTGTGGAGAGAGAGTGGGAAAAACTGTTATCAAAGACATAACATACTGTGCCTCTAGTGCCTTTATGATATTTTATTTTATTTTAATAAGAAAAATGCACATTATAAAGTAGAAAAATAAAATAGGTACTGTATGTATGCATCCTTATAATTTATATTTTTTAACATCTTAAAAATTTTCAGAAAATGCTTTGATGAAAACCCAACCTTCAATAACGTTTAACTGTGACAGGTTCATGAATGAATACACGCTGAAATGTTTTCATTGTACACTGAACACTTTTATTTTAAAAGTTAAAGTAAAATTAAAATGTTAAAAAGCCACCTCTAATGTAATAACTGTTCAAGCATTGGTTTTCAAAAAAGCATTCATGACCTCCCACTATGGTGCATGTGAATAATGGACCTTCTTTTTGGACATAGAGGAAACCATTTTAACTTTCTCTCAGTGTGGACAACAACTGAATAATTGATCCATAGAGACCATTGTGACTCTTACAGCACTTCAGTGATTTAAGATAGTTATTATCAGAGAACAAAACTCTTAAATAGCTTTAAAAAGTACATGTGAATGCACCCACACAAAATGGCCGGCTGGTATTTATGCCCCAAAGTCTTGGATCTGATCTTTTTATGGCTTTAGCCTCCTATTTAGATCATCTTATTGGCTACAATATAAAATACATTAGCCACAGTTCTATTCATCGGAGTGAGGATGTGACTTTAACAGCAGCCCTGGTTTCAATCTACAGTAAAACCTCAGCAATCCATTTCAACTCCTCCATCATTAAAATTTCCTCTACTCTGATATGTGGCTCCCTCTTAATGCCTGACTGAGTCAGAGATAACACCTCATTCACTTTAAACCCACACCTCAGCTCTTCACCACAAATCAAATTGTTCTAGGTTCACCATTACTGTCCTCAAATTACTTAAATGATTGTTTGCTTCCTGTAATTATGATGAACAGTTGGTGTGTGTTTTACTGAATGCAGGAAGGACATCTATCTATCTATCCATCCATCCATCCATCTATAGTATCCATCTGGCCGTTTATCCTTCCTTCCATCCTTCCATCCATCCATCGTATGTATCCATCCATCCATCCATCCACCCATCCATCGTATGTATCCATCCATCCATCCACCCATCCATCGTATGTATCCATCCATCCATCTGAACAAACACTGAAGCAATAAACTTTGGCATGTAATTTGCTTGTGCTACAGAACTAAATGACACTTCAGATAATGTGTATTGTTGAGGAGAGGTTGTGATATTGTTTTTCTATGCAATTGGATTTACAATTTTCAACAGGTAGATGAAAAATACCATACTTACATTGAAGGAGGGACCTGAGCCATATTTATTGACCGCAAAATCATAGAGACACTCAGAGAATCCAAGCAAATGCAGAGCAGATCATGAAAAACCACTCTGAGCACCTTAACAACCACATAGCAACATCCTGGCAACCACCCACAACACCTTAACATCGTGGTGGCGGGTTTTGCACCACTCACATTCTCTTTTTAGTTAAAAAATACCAGAGCAACAGCTCCTGATGTCTGGATCCAAACCTGCCAGCCTCAGAACCTGATTTTGTATCATAATAAGACAATCAACATGGAGTTTCTGCATTTTGGGGAATTATTTTAGGAGGAACAACCAGACATGGTACTTGAATATTTCTGTGCGGTTGTGAAGCTGTGCATTGACTCGCAGGATATTAGTTAGTATGCATTTGGAGGGAAACCAAGAACATTGATTTTGGCTCACGGACACCCACCTCCTGGTTTTCAGTTTATGGTGAGAATATCAAATCAGCATGCACAGTTCACATTCCCTTCCAAACAGATCCGTCTCCAACTTTCTGCGTATCATCCCCTTAAATGATCTGGGTAAGCTTTAAACAAAATTAACAGATACACTCTGTAAAAAATGACCTACTCAATCACTCTATCTTGTCCCTGCAGGTCAGGTCAAGCTTCTCAGATTATTGCCTTTTCAAATAAGACAAATCTGTAGTCTTTATAAATGGCATCTCCATCCTTCACTGCGATGCAGCTGTTGCAAAAGCGATGGATGTCGCCAAACATCATCTCCCACTCAATATTTTTTGTCTGACATTTTCCCAGCCATTATTAGTCTGTGTGACATTACAACCACAGCACATTCTCAGCTGCAGACATATATAATTTAAAACTCCCTGTTCTCCGCGTGATGGGTGTGTAGGCCTATGTCTTTTTTCCGGGTAGCAGACACGCACACTGTTGGGTGTCAACAGATCCTTCCTCATCACAGCAAGCTGAGTCAGAGAGCTGGAGAACTGAGACACTGCATGACAGAAGAGCTCAGAAATGCCTCAGCAAGCCAATGGAAACTGTATGAATCGTTTAATTGACATTATACAGAGGAAGGTGTATGAAGAACATGTGTCTTGTCAGGAAAGCAGGTCTGATTTGTTTGTACATGTGCATGACTGAGTATACAGAAACACAACAGGTTTTTTCCTTGTTTGACTGGATGCTCAAAACACACATAACACAAAAACACAGAATCACATCTATCAGTTACGAAGTGTGGTATCACCATCTGTCCATAGAAATTACATGTTATTCTGAACATGGTACCATGGTAACTTAATTGGTACCACATTTTAGACACTATCACAGTGTCATGGTTTACCATGAACCATGGTAATACCATTACTAACATTGTGGTTTTTTGGACATGTTACCATGGTATTTATTTTTCAGAATACCTTAGTAGTACCTTGGTATTTTTGTACCTTGGAGTACCATGATACATGAATTTCAGTGCCATGATATATATAAAAATAACATAGCAGTACATGTGATACCACTGCCGTACCATGGTACAAACCATTTTTTTACTGAAATTCATGGATCATGGTTTTTATATGGTACTCCGAGAATACCATATTACTACCATAGTAAACGTTCAAAACACACTACCATTCAAAAGTTTGTCTGTAGGAGTCTGTAAGATTTTTAAATGTTTTTGAAAGAAGTCTCTTATGCTCACTATGCTGCACAGGTTTGTTCGAAAGTACAGTAAAACCGTAATATTATAAAATATTTTTACCTCATACATTTATTTACTGTGACATTTGGCATGTCACAGTATTTTTTTGTAAGGGTTTTATTAATAAACTAACGACATGCAGCATTTGGAGGACCTGACAGATAAAAGAGAAGCACTCGAATATTTATCAGTATGACCGTTAAAAGGATGCGTCCACCTGCTTTAAGCATTTCAGCAAGACTGTTGTAGGAGTACGAGCTTGTGAGAGTGTGTGTGAGTGTGAAGCCTCATTAGTGATACTGTAGTCATCGTAAAACAGAATTGATAATGAATTTAGAGCAGTCAGGGGAACTACTGTGTGTGTGCGTGCGGGTGGGATCTGAATGATATTACCACTGTGTGTGTGAATGTATGCGTGCAGTCTTTTAATAAAAATGAAATAGTTTTAAAAACAAAACTATTAAGCCTCATCAGCAAATGAATAACACAATACGATTATTAACAGATGGGTAACTGTGAGCAGGAAGAGATTTTCTAAGCACCTCAGGATGTTCCTCAGTTCTCTCTCCAGCAAAATCAGGTTTAGTCCCTCAGCAGTGTCTGAGCAGCCCAGAGCTCATCTGACAGTTAAAGGCATAGTTCACTCAAAATGAAAATGATATAATCATCTACTCACCCTAATGTTGCTTAAAACATATAATTTACCTGCCTACCTTCTAACTAACTAACAATGGATAGATAGATTGATAAATCTAAGATCACAATAACACACACATTAGCACAACGGACCATTATGGTGTGAAGAAAAATGCTTACAAGCTAAATGAAACTAACACATACACTGATTGATTTCTAATAGGCCAATGGCCAAGAAAACAGAAGCCTACACACAAATACAATGACAAGGACAAATGCACAAAAATCTGTCCAGCATTCCATGATCTATAGCTTGCTTAAATGTGTTTCTCACACACACCCCCACACACACACACACACACACACACACACACACAGCACGACTGCCCATCTGGACTGCAGCACTGGCCAGTGAGCTATGAAACACTGCAACTGTTTGCTTTAGAGCTGGGAATTCAGAAATACCAGGCAGAATTACACTTTTATTAATTGAGAAAATGAAAGAGAGAGATACAAATACACACACACACACACACACACACACACACACACACAATGCTAATGCTTAATCCCTTGGACACACTAACATATGTCCTTTACAAATATGTGGACATCAAAGTTTTAAACTGTATCTTAAGGTTTCTTGTCATTTATAAAGTCGGAGCACCGAAAAAAGCCTTACTGCTCAGATTTGTTATAGGACAGACAGGGTTATGATGACAAACTTTTGAAATGAGAGCAATATTTTTTGTTTTAGAGAGTAAATTGAATTTGACAGTAACATTTTTCAGAATTCCAAAATAATACAGCTTAAGCACAATATAAGAATTCTAGTTTTTACTGTTATGCTATTTTTATACTATAATATATAATATAATATGTAATTTTAAAATCAAATAAAAAGTAAACATTTTTAAAATGATTTATTCCATGCAGTGACACATTCCTATGGTTATGCAACCCAAATAAAGTCTGAACCTGACTAAAATGAGGAACAAAATTATCCAGTATATGATTCTCCATAAAAATGGAAAAAGTAAAATAAGGAAATTATGCAAAATACAGTAAAACATATTAATGGCCTGTACATTTTCTCGATATTTGCCATTGGCACATTAAATTTGGACCCTGAGCAGAACAAACCCAGAGATGGAACAGCAATTTACTTCCATGTCACACATTATTCAAATACATTCATTCTGACCACTGACTTCAAACACACAATCTAAATCAAAGGCACACACTCTTGTGCAACAGAAAGATATTAAAATGTAAGCAGCACTTCTTCTACACAAATGTGATGTGTACAAAAACACCCGAGGTTCTACGCTGTCAGAGCAATTGCTATTTCTAAAGATTAAATCACAGTGAGTGACAGCTGATTAAACCACAGAGACAGATATTTGTTCTCCGGGATATCCAATAAACAGAGGGCCATTACTCATGCGTAACCTTGCCCTGTGAAAACAACCTATAAGAATTCTCTGCAAGAAGTTGTGCCCTGCAAGCCTCTGATGGTTAAACACAAACCATCTAACTGCTGTCCATTTAAACAGTAAAATGAACAGCTCTGTGCACATGGAGCACAGGATTGATGTAGTTTGCACTGCTCCATCTTTCAATAACAACTTCTCTGCAATGCCAGCGTTACCTTGTGACGTTCACAAAACAATCCTTGCTGAAATGTGCCACATAAACTCTCAAAATTAAAATAACATGGATCTGGTTAAAAATAAGTTTCAGCCACACTTTCCTAACACTGGAATCCTTTGGAAAGGTTATAGAAGCAGGAGCTACAAACAACCGAGAACAGCACAAGGTGTTCTGAAAGTGACAGTATGTTTTCATAGTACATAAAAATCTTATTTCAAAATATCAGGACAAACTAATTTCCACATGATGCGGCCCTTTTAATCACACAATTAATTAAATGAAAGTGTAGAAAAGTAATAAATGTCAAACATGAGTGCGTGAAGCTGGATGTCAGCCGAGGGTGATCAGGTTTACCCTACTGCCCAATTATGACCCCTGTCCAACAGCTAATGTGTCCAATTAGAGTAAAGTGCAGGCAAACCGCTAGTTCTCTGTCGTTATGGAAACTAGCAGATATGTGATAACTGTTGCATGCTTGTGGTATACTTGTGTCTCAGATGCAATTAATTATTTCCAGCACAAAATCCATTAGTTCACACCTCCCTCTCAAATTCACACACACACACACACACACACACACACACACACACACACGCACACGCACACACACACCCCAAATGTTTCAGCTCTCTGCACCAGCCTTTCCTCCAATGCAGTATTCCACACACAAGACGAGAAACCACTGTTTGTTTTGAGTGCGTAATAAAGTAATCTACTGTTCACAATGGAGCCAATCACAGTTTACTTTTCACTTCATCAATCACTCCACCAACTCACTTTATTAAACACTCCATTAAACAAAAACAATTTTTTTCATGAACTAAACATTTAAGTTCACGCAAAAATTAAAATTCAAACTTGCATTACTTTCTTTCTTTTGTGGAACATAGAAGATATTTTAAAGAACCAAACAGTTTCAGTACCCATTGACTTCCACTGTATGGACAAAATATACTGTGGAAGTCAATGGGAACCAGAACTTTTTGGTTATTAACATTCTTCATAATATCAGTTTTTGTGTTCTACATAAGAAAGAAATGCATACAGGTTTGAAACAACATGAAGGTGAGTAAATTAACAAAATGTTCATTTTTTGGATGAAATATCCGTTTAAGATTTCAAGGACAGAGTTTACTGGAACAAGTTGTAAAATCTGTACATTCACAGAGTAAACTGCTATTTTTATAGAAACATTTTGCATGTCTTTCTGAGAATAAAAATAATAACAAAGATCAGAGTTATCAAAACTATACCTGTCAGTGTTAAAACAGAATTCTCAAATGACACACTCAAACTGTGTCATAACTGATATTTTACAATGTTATCATCAAATTTTCGGTGGTTGCCAGAAGTTTTCTGTACCTGTACTTCATGCCAGTGAGTTTTCCAGTTGACTCTTTCAGGGAAATGTGGTGCCTGTGCGCAAAGGAGCCCAGGCTTCGGGCGATCAGCGCCACCGTTCGGAACCGTGCCCGTGCTGCGCTGGCCGTGTTCGGACTCGACGTGTTCTGCTTGTTCGGCTCGCTGGTGCGCGGGGCCTTCAACCCGTGATCCGTACACGCGAAGGACACCTGCATGGCTGTTAACTGCAAAGGAACTTGAGCAGGAAAAACCGACACAGCTTGTCCTGGAAGCCCAAAAGTATCAGGATTGATTGAAGAGTTCTGGATTGGCTCTCAAGTACTGAAGAGTTTATAGTCACTAGTTTAGAGTTTACAAATGAAAGCCTGCCTCTCTCTTTCTGTAACTCTTGCTCTCTTTCCCAACAGGAGCTGAACCCGTTTGTGCCGCCGTTTGAAGCTCTTCTTAACCTGTGCGATGCTGCTTTGCCTCTACGTTTTGCCTCCTTTTGTCACTCTTTCCCCTCCACTGATCTTAGCTGACCCTCAACGGTATTCCTACTCGGGCTGATGATGGGCTGAGGGGGGTTTTCTTCAGCCCACGCTCCTCACCGAGACTATAAGAGCAGTCCAAGTGCACCTCAGGAGACGCACAGCTATGCCACAGACTCCAGAACTCTGGGAAAACACTCGGTGGGCTGCAAACCGGGCGATTGATGTATTCCTGAAACTCCAAAATGGAACCAGACCCCCTCCCAAAACCTGTCCAGAATAAGTGAGCTGCAAGGTGAAAAACCCGCCGCGTCCCGCATCTAAATGTCCTCTTTCCAAAAACAGGCGAATGCGATTCGGTTGGCCCTGAAAAGAGTCAGTTTGATGAAGAAATATTTAAACGAAAGCAGACAGGCAGAGAAGAGGACAGAGGGAGAGAGGGATGCGGCATGATCACTGGGGCTGTAAGTGAAAGTGAGGCTAACAGAGATGGAGAGAGTGAGTGTGAGTGTGAAAGAGGAGGCATGAAAGCATAGCATGTGAGAATGATGCTCAATCAGAGACTATAAGGAGGGAGGAGAGAGAGAGAGAGACTGCAATGATACTGAAATAACTGCAGTCTCTCACCAGCGGCTCAGTGCTGCGCTCAACAGTGAGAGTGAAGACAATCCATCTGGATGGGACTACGTGTGTATGTGTGAGTGTGATACGCTTGGATACGTTTATAGTGCAGGTGTCATTCTCATTTTGCAGTGTGTCACATGTAGTCCACTGCAAAAACTTGAAAAAGGGTGTGATGGAACAGTTAATCATTGATTCGACATCTTGATATTTTTTTAGCATATATTAAACCCCTGAAAGATGTTACTGACTAATGTTACTGACATCTGGTTGTCAAATGAAACATAACATGCAGCATTAATGTGAAAGCTGAGCATAACCATCCTAAAAGCAGTAAACGACACTCCTGTCAGGTCACACAGTGTCCCACAATGCTTTCCTTGAAACTTCATTGTGCTGCAGTGGGATTATAACAATGACTGAACAAAACATGCCGTTCAGTGAGGGAGCTCAAAGCTAGACATCAAATAAAAACCTGAATCTGGCCCGTAAACAAGATCGTGATCCAACCTGACTGGTGCGCTCAGATATTAAAGACTCAACCTGATCAAACCTGAAAATGTTTTTATTTCCTCTCTCAGGAAGTAGACCCAACTTCACAGACTCTCACACAAAATAAGTTAGGGGCTTTAGAAATGACAAACTAGAACCTGACAGAAACCTATTGCCATATATGAGAAAACTGGACAGAACCAACCTGAAAACCTGTCCTAGCTGGCAAAGAAAAATTCCAAAGAATATTCACTGGTGATGTTCTCCCAAAACATAATTTGGTCACAATGACCGAATTTACAGAACTGCCATTCAAATAATACCAAATATATAATTACAGTACATTTTGAACCCCGGGTCAAGGCCACCTAACCCTTGAGTAAGAGCCATGAAATCACTTAATAAGCAGTTTTCTTTCCTTTGCTTAATTTGCTAAATATTTCCCAGAAAAAAGGTTACACACAGACTGAAAACACAGACAATTGAAAATATAAAAATAAACAGTTACTCAAAATATAGTGTTGTAGCCATTTAAGAAAGTATTTGTATTTTATATTATTTATGTTTAAATATTATTTGTTTGTGTTTTGTTTAGTTCGATTTGCTAATTAAGAAAATTGTAAACGTCATAAGGGCGTGCTAAATTGGACGGCAGTACGCCGGAAGAAAGGAAGTGGGTCAGACATAATTTTTTGACCACTTAATACGTTTTTGATTGTAGAATCCCTTTTTTCAAACGAGTTTCGTTTGGTATAATTTGTATCTTAATTTTAATATGTTTTTGTTGGTCAATTATTTACCTGAATAAATGAGAAGAAAGAATAAGCGTTTCATGGAATGAAGTGCGTTCAAAACAAAGCCCGCTACCATGCTTCCACAGCCAAAACAAAGGCCGAAACAAATAGTATATAAAAAATATTAAAATAACCAAACAAGTGATTGTCTTTATGAGTGTCTCGTTAATTCATTCACTTAAATGCTTCACTCAAGAACACGGATTCATTCAGTAACGAAACAAGTGACTGTCCTTATGGGTGAGTCGCTAAATAATTCATGCAGACAATTAGTTCAAGAACAAAACTACTTCATGTTGTTATGAGATGCAGTATGGTTTATTCTGCTGTGACTTTGTTGTCAGAGCAAAAATAGACTAAGTCATATATAATGTTATTATTGGCCAATTTGCTTAAACATTTTTTGAGACTTTTGCATTTACAATTTTTCTACACATATAGATGACCTCAAAGCAAACAGACATGGACTGATGGCATGGCCCTCCAGGACTGTAGCTGAACGGCCCGACTCTGTCTGACAGTCTTAACTGAGTGTAAGTGTGTCATTAAAGTGAGCTTAATCTGAGACTGTCACACTTTGGTGTCCCCTGATGGAAAAACTATTGGCACCCTGAGACAAAGATCTCTCTAAACGTCCCCCTGATAATGAAACTCAGTCAGAGATCACCCACTTTATTACACTCTCGTCCAAATAAAGAGGTCTAACAGGAAATTAGTTTTGTCAAACATGGTTTTGCAAGAGCCCTCCTAGGACATAGCTCCCTCATTTTGATCATCTTAGTTTATCATTATCATAAGTTTCTCCTCTCTAAGAATAGTCGAGAAAGTCACTGATTTAGAAACACAATTAAATGTGAAAATCTGATGTGGGCTGCACTATATTATAGTGAAATGTAATAGAAACAACCATTGGCACTGGAGCTGGGGGGGACCATTTAGCCCTCTGAACAAAGTTTAGTTGGCTGATATTAAAATGTGTAATTCTATTGGCTAGGAAAGTTCTTTCCTAGTATAGACTATATTTCATTACATTTCAGTGGGTAAAGGCATATTTTTGTCCTGACATTAAGACCAAAACAATACAGACACATTGCACACACAATTGTAGAATTCTACTCTACAAGTAAGGAATAATTGCCGTTGAATTATTAGAAAATAATGCACACCCGAGGTGGTTATGCAGCCACGACGCGAAGCGGAGATTTCAAATAGAATGTATGCATTTAAAAAATGCAATTTGTAATAGTTAATAGTTGTTAAAAAATTAATGCCAATCTAAAGTCAGGTATTTTTGTTATTAGTGTGATATTCTGGAATGAGTTACCCTGAAAAACGTATTTAAAAAAAAAAAAGATTATTAATCTATTATGAATATTAGACTTGTGAATATGAATTAATTCACATAATTGACCAGTTCAGGAAGGTTACCTTGCTGTCATGTATTAAAGGGATAGTTCAGCCAAAAATTTAAATTCCGTTATCATTTACTCACCATCAAGCTGATGACCCACTTTGACTTCCATAATAATAAAAAGAAAATACTATGGAAGTCATAGTGACCATCAGCTGTTTGGTTACCCATAACCAAACAAGGTGTGTAAATGATGACAGAATTTTAATTTTTAGGTGAACTATGCCTTTAACATCAAAAAGCAGAATAACAAAATAAAAAAGACTATTATTTTGGACTGTTGAACATACATTATTAATAGGCTGTAACATCATCCGGCAAGCAAAATCATCATAACCACTGGTCTCAGCATGGCACATACTCACAGTATGAATCTGTCAGTCACTGGCCATGACAATTAGCTGTACAGAACCCCTATAATTGATAATATATGCTTTTCACCTCTACATCAAATATGACAGGATTATGTAAGAATGGATTTACATTTCGTCTACATAATGACCTCTTCCTTCTGCACAACTACATTCCTAACCCTCATCTCTCTCCCTCTTTCCCCTCAGAATAATCCCAGCTGTCATATGGGATTAGTTGTATTGCTACTTATTAGCAGAAAAAACAGTGTGAGTCAAAGCAGATCAAGCTGGCTGCTTATCAGAGCTAATAGCTTTATTTTACCCAGCGGTAGCCCCTCCTTCGATGGCTAGAATAACACCTCTGACTCATACTGGTGTTTCAACTCATAAACAAAACCTTTGATCTTTGACACATGCTTTCACTGATTATACAGTATGGGTACTTGTCTTTTCATTCCAAAAGACATGCTCTAAAAATGCAAAGTGTCTATACATAATAAACATGTCAAGAATGTAATTGAAAAGCAGCAAACATGCTTTTGAAAACCTGCTTTACATATTTTGAATCTCGGTTAAACACTTTGGCCTGGTTTTTCCTGCTTTGTGAACTCAATTACTGTAAATCCCAACTGCTTCATTTATTCAAACAGATACTGAATACATGGCTCATTTAATTTGCAAATTTTCTTGTGTAAGCCTTTATGGGTCATGTAATTTATTTTGTATGATGAATAAGTGTGCAAGTAAATTAATATTACAAACCGCAGCTGATAACAGTTCAAAAACATGACTGCAAAATAAACTAGTGCTGAATGGGCCCTTCATAAAATCAGGGATGTACTTGAATAATTGAATCATACTTCTGTACTAAAGTATTCTTTTGGATAATTGTACTTGAATACTATTGAAACTGAAAACTTGTACACTTTCCAACAAATCAATTTATCGATTTACTTTTTTTAAAGGGATAGTTCACCCAAAAATGAAAATTCTGTCATCATTTATTCACTGTCATGTTCCAAACCTTTATGAGTTCTTTTTTTTCTGTGGAATACAAAAGAGAAAAATATGAAAAAAATATATAAATATATATAAAAATATATATAAATATAAATATAAAAAATAAAAATATATAAAAAATTTTTTTTTTT
>NW_015542398.1:245554-248545 GCF_001515605.1 Sinocyclocheilus anshuiensis | reverse complement strand
GAGTAAATGATGACAGAATTTTCATTTTTGGGTGAACTGTCCCTTGAAGTAAACAGGTCATCATGGCTTAAATCTTTCCACTTGAAAGAAAGATTTTTTAAGGTGAAAAAAAAGTTCACCTACTGTGCTTACAAGCCAATCAAATAATTTTACTGCACTTACTTTTGAAATCCATATCAGAACAGGTTTTAGGACATATGTTACCTTTCAAAAGTTTAGGGTTGGTAAGATTTTGTAATTTTTGAAAGAAATTAATTCATACTTTCATTCAACAAGAATGTGTTAAATTGAAGCATCCAGTGAGGCATTAAACTTTCTTATTCATAAAAGAACATATGAAAAAGTAATGTGATTTCCACAAAAATATTAATCAGCACACCATGGTCTTCAAAACTGATAATAATAAGAAATGTATCTTGAGCAACAAATCATAATTCTATTCATATTAGAATGATTTCTTAAGGATCATGTTAGACTTGAATATTGGATGATTAAAAAGTATGTTTTAAAATGATATTAATATCAAAGTTATTCAAAAGAAGTATACTCAAACAGAACTGTAATTTCTTGAATTGCAATAATATTTCACAATATTACTGCATTTTTAAGCAAATAAATGCATCTTTGGTGAACATAAGCGACTTTCAAAAATATTCAAAAATCTTACTGACCCCAAACTGAATGGTAGTGTAAGTTCCGAATAGAAGTACAGAAGTACATTAAATTCTGCCTGGGTCAAACAGCCCCTAGACGTTATATTAAACTGATTCTAAAATATCAAAAGAAGAGTGACATTTTGTAAAGAACATGCAAAGAATATATGTTGCTGGTCTAATAAAATAAGCAAGTTTGCACTTGTTCATTTGTTTGCAGTGAATTTTGACACTTTCTCACAAGCCAGTTACACCACAGTAAGGCTGACCTAATGTGTCTATGTCGTATGCTTTAAGTACTGTGTAAAAACTAGTAATATGTACCTGTAGATCATTTTGGTGTTGGCGCCTATTGATTCCAGCAAAGAGTACCCATGGATCTGCATGAAATACCCCAGCTGCTGCAGCTCCAGGGCAGAACTGGATCTGCCTTCCCAGTGTTGACAACCTGCTGTGTGGTGTGAGCTCAATCCTGTCCCTTGTCTCTGGAGGAAGCGGCCTGCGGATCTCTCAGAGCGCTGAGCACTTCTCTGCCTAGGGCCGGGAATGTCGCTGCAAACTGCTTTGTACAGGTACATTTTGCTGAAACTCACCCAAATGTGCAGTGCAGACATAAAGATGTGAGAACTTTTCCACCTTGGCAGTTTTTATATGAATACACAAAGCTATCAGTCTGAACAAACAACTGCGGCCAATCCAAATACAGGACATCACGCATGGAATTGTACTCCTTTAGTACCATCCAGTCATGGGTTTTCTGACTTCATGGCATTACAGTGAACAATGGGAGATAGAATTGTAAGTCTTTTAAAATCCTCATGTTCCCAGTGTGACTGTAGTCAGAAGAAATCCCGAATCTCTGGGTAACCACCCATGCTAGAAGCAGCCAGAGACTCACCGCGCCTTCAAAAAAATCCAACTGAAGTGCGTGGACCAAAAAAGGTTACCCAAAGATGAAGAGCTTGAAAAGAGTCCGCACATTCAAACATTAAAGCATCACAAGAGAGATGAGAACGATATATGCAATTTACTGAATAAAAAAAACCTTGTTTTATTCAGTAAATTGCATATATCGTTCTCATCTCGCTTGTGATGCTTTAATGTTTGAATGTGCAGACTCTTTTCAAGCTCTTCATCTTTGGGTAACCACCCATGCTCACACAAAAACAAACACTGACACACACACACAGGTGGCAGCGGCAGCTGGATCTACGACTCAATTACTTCCCTAATTCCAGAAATGAACATCTAAACACACAGCTTCCAAAAGCACCAGGTTATGACATAGCATTATTCTTGGTAATTTGTTCATTAGATAACAAAATCAGCTCTTGCATGGGTTCTGGCGCTGTCTGGCATTAGTGCTGACTGCCAGCTCCTTTGGTGGGATAAGCTGGGAAAAGCTTGGGCCATATTTCTGACATTAGATCAGATCAGTGGAATGGTATGAAGAGAATTTCAGCCAGAACACACACATGAAATCACAAAAACAAAAACAGAATCACAAAAACATGTTAACAGACCAAAATTTAGACTGTCTTAAATATAGTGTAATCAAATTCTGACTAATTTAAAAATGTTTTTTTTCTCAGTTCAGACTTGCCTATGTAAATTTGTTCTCAGTTTAGGACCACCTACGAATATTTGTTCTCAATTCAGCCTCCCCTACGCAGATTTGTTCTAAATTCAGACTCGCCTACATATATTTGTTCTCAGTTCAGACTCATTAACATAGGTTTGTTCTAAATTCAGACTCATGCATGTATATTTGTTCTCAATTCAGACTCCTCTATGTAGATTGGTTTTAAATTCAGACTTGCCTACATAGATTTGTTCTCAGTTCAGACTCACTAGCATAGATTTGTTCTCAATTCAGACTCCTCTATGTACTGTAGATTGGTTTTGAATTCAGACTCCCCTACATAGATTTGTTCTCAGTTCAGACTTACTAACATAGATTTGATCTCAATTCAGACTACTCTATGTAGATTGGTTTTGAATTCAGACTCCCCTACATAGATTTGTTCTCAGTTCAGACTTACTAACATAGATTTGATCTCAATTCAGACTACTCTATGTAGATTGGTTTTGAATTCAGACTCCCCTACATAGATTTGTTCTCAGTTCAGACTTACTAACATAGATTTGATCTCAATTCAGACTACTCTATGTAGATTGGTTTTGAATTCAGACTCCCCTACATAGATTTGTTCTCAGTTCAGACTTACTAACATAGATTTGATCTCAATTCAGACTCCTCTATGTAGATTGGTTTTGGATTCAGACTCATCTACATAGATTTGTTCTCAGTTCAGACTTACTAACATAGATTTGATCT
>NW_015542398.1:222770-241682 GCF_001515605.1 Sinocyclocheilus anshuiensis | reverse complement strand
TCAATTCAGACTCCTCTATGTAGATTGGTTTTGAATTCAGACTCGCCTACATAAATTTGTTCTCAGTTCAGACTCACTAACATAGATTTGTTATCAATTCAGACTCCTCTATGTAGATTGGTTTTGAATTCAGACTTGTCTACATAGATTTGTTCTCAGTGTAAACTCACATACACAGGTTTGTTCTTAATTCATAATTACATAAACAGATTTGTTCTGAGTTCAAGTTTTACTGGTTTTGCATTTGAATTCAGACCCAGTTCAACAGATTTGCACTCCAATACAGACTCAATATGCACTCCAGAAATCTGACCTAAACAACCTCAAACACAACAGCTTCAACAGATCAAAAATCTCCAACATGGCTGCACTCAAATTCAAATGAATCCTTTGGAAATTTAGATGCACAAATCAGACTCAAACTGATTTTCATTCAAATACAGACCAACTTAAGTAGATCCGTTCTCAATTCAGCCTCCCCTACGCAGATTTGTTCTAAATTCAGACTCGCCTACACATATTTGTTCTCAGTTCAGACTCACTAACATAGGTTTGTTCTCAATTCAGACTCACGCATGTATATTTGTTCTCAATTCAGACTCCTCTATGTAGATTGGTTTTGAATTCAGACTTGCCTATATAGATTTGTTCTCAGTGTAAACTCACATACACAGGTTTGTTCTTAATTCATAATTACATAAACAGATTTGAATTGTTGACGCACAATTCAGACTCAAACTGATTTCCATTCAAATACAGACCAAATTAAGCAGATACGTTCTCAATTCAGATTCACAGTGGTACAACAGTAATTCAATTTAGGAATGCTGAGAATGGCAGAATAAAACAGTGAAGGGTTCTCCATAGAGTGTACTTATAAGATGAAAGACTGAGGGGCTGAGGAAATACAAGAGAGTCTCTGAGTCTTTTTGTGAAAAATATGGGAAACAGAATGAGATCTATGACCATAAAGAAACAATACCGCAGAGAGAGGAAGATATGGAAGTGGAGAGAGAAACCGCATGAATGGAATACTGATAACTAGCTTGACAGATCCCCTCTATAACTGCTGCAGACAACAAATTCAGCTGTGACTTAGTAAACCTCCACATATGCTTACAGACACATACACACACAATCAGTTTCCCTGACTGAAGCGGACTAATGCACATGGCTCTCACATATCTCAAAATAGGGTGGGAATTTCTTTAATAAAAATTTAATTTCTTAAATAATTTTAAAATGTATTAAGTTATATTTTGATAATTTGCTACTACACTCTAAAAAATGCTGGGTTAAATACAACCCAGTGCTGGGTAAAATAGGGACAAACCCAGCAATTGGGTTGTTTTGACCCAGCGGTTTGATTAAATGTTTAACCCAACCTTCTGGGTAGTAACCCAACCGCTGGTTCAAAACAACCCAATTGCTGGGTTTGTCCCTACTTTACCCAGCACTGGGTTGTATTTAACCCAGCATTTTTTAGAGTGTAGGTTTATATCCTGGGGGATATAGAGATTTGAACGCTGCGGAGAGCAACAGTGAGCGAGTGAACCTAATTTCTCAAAAAAATATTGAAAAGTGGGTCTCTGCAAATACTGCAAATAGATTCTGTCATCAACTCAACATCTTTATCTAAAATTAACATGGCAGCATGCTTTGAGAAGACCACTGACCTCAAAATAATAAATGTCGACATCTCATTATTTAACTGGCATATACAAACTAAAATCAATAAAAGTAATATTTTAAAGAGACCATTCTGAAGTAATGAGCTCTGTTTTCCTTGACACTCATAAGAAGCATTAATCCAACACTACCTGTACATTTCTACTGATCACAAACCAAGTCTCATCTTTATCCCAGTACGCCAGCAATCAAAACTCTAGTGGTTGGATTTACCTGTATAAACCGGTATAAACAGGTGCAGGAAAACCGACCCCATGAGGATATGTATAACTTTTTCATTGTTTTTTAGAGATAAACGAAGAGCAGGTAAATCCATATTTATATTCACAAACATGGTCAGTTTGGTCACTCAAGAAAGCTGTAACTACTAAGCCAGAATTATTTTCTATAGTTTTAAAACTGGTGTCATTGGTTCTGTTCTCTTTATATACAATGTATGTCTGCCATCTGCTGTATGACACTTGGTACTGCAAAATGATCAAGAGAAAAGTTAATTTTATAGTTAACTTATAAAGATATTTAATAAAAATCTTTACAAAATTGTATAATAACTATTCGCTTAGTTATTAAATAATCTTGACTATTTGTGACCCTGGACCACAAAACCAGTCTTAAGTCGCTGGGTTATATTTGTAGCAATAGCCAAAAATACATTGCATGGGTGAAAATTTGAAAAGTATTGATTTTTCTTTTATGCCAAAAATCATTAGGATATTAAGTAAAGATCATGTTCCATGAAGATATTTTGTAAAATTCCTACGGTAAATATATTAAAACTTAATTTTTGATTAGTAATATGCATTGCTAAGAACTTAATTTGAACAACTTTAAAGGCGATTTTCTCAATATTTTGATTTTTTTGCACCCTCAGATTCCAGATTTTCACATAGTTGTATCTCAGCCAAATATTGTCCTATCCTATCAAACCTTACATTACTGGAAAGCTTATTTATTCAGCTTTCAGATGATGTATAAATCTCAATTTCGAAAAATTGACCCTTATAACTGGTTTTGTGGTCCAGGGTCACATTTGTGTATTTATATCAATTTTTTTTAATTATGTATATAATAAAATAAAATATTCATTGTTTTAAAATACAACTATCTCAGTTAAGACCACAGACTGTGGTTAAGACCTAAGACTTCACAGTAAGCCAGCTGTAAATTTGCATTTGATAACTGATTTGCATCGATAGTGGTTTTGTGAGTTATAACAAAGTCGAAAACGCCGTGACGCCTAGCAACGGTTGTTAGTACAATCCGCGTGCAGTCAGTCACCATGGAAACGCTAAACGAAGCACTCGGAAGAGCAGCGTAGCGACGCTAAGTACTAAGAAACTAAGTACAAAGAAAGTTTATATAAAACTCACCTTCACTTTCTAGTCCAAACTTATCGAATAACAGAGATGGAGGGTCTCGCGTCCGTGCATGATCTCCAGGCGCTGTCCGCTCTGCTGTCCCCAAACAATGAAGATGAGGAAGAAGATCTCCAGGTTTGAGTTTCTAACAAGTGCTGCTTAACATTGTCAACTGTCGAATTTTTGCGTAAGGATGTAAGTCCACTAATAATTAACCGCCTTTTTTTCTTATTTTCTTTTTTTTTTTTTAGCAAGTGAAGCCCTTGGCGAGGATGGGCCCGGGACATATCGGCTCTCCTGCTGCACCTTCGGGAAAAAACAACAAAGAGGGTATAATGCATTTATATAGCATAAAATGATGTAATATAGCTAATAATGTGTAATATATATAGAGAGAGATAAATACATTTTATTATACATATTTAAAATTAATTTTAGATTTTATAATACAAATATTTAATATAGATGATTTCATATATATATACAGTGGGTAATATATATATATATATATATATATATATATACACACACAAAAAAAAGAGGGATCACATTACTACAATTTTACCGTCTTTACATTGGCTTCCTGTAAAGTTTAGAATTGATTTTAAAATAGCTGTCTTTGTGTACAAGGCTTTATCTGGTCTTGCACCAAAAAACATCAGTGACCTGATTCCTTACACTCCTCAAAGAGCACTTAGGTCTAGTAATCAGCTTCTCTTAACTGTCCCACGTTGTCGCAGTAAAACCAAAGGTGGTCGGGCTTTTTCAGCTGCAGCTCCTAAACTTTGGAATAGTTTGCCTGTAAATGTGAGACTTGCTCCTCACTAGCCAGTTTTAAGTCTATTCTCAAATCTTATTTGTTTTCTCTGGCATTTGATTAATGTCAGTTTGCTCTGATTCTATTTTAATGTGTTTATTTTTCATATAATGCATGTTTCCTATTATGCTTTTTATATACTGTGTTTTGTTGTACAGCACTTTGGCGCAACTCTGTTGCTTTTAAATGTGCTATAGAAATACATTTTGACTTGACTTTGATATATAGTATTTTAACTTTGAAATTGCTATATAATTTCTTTGAATTTGTTAAACATTGTTACATGTTTTTTTATTATTATGCTGGTATTTATGGGTTCACTTTTGAGAGCATTAAAGCATCCTTCTATATCCTTTTTTATCTCTCTCTTCCCTCTAGGTAGCACTGCCTATGTGAAGAAGTACAGCAAAAACATCTGGGATGAGGATGAAGTGACAGAGGGAGCACATTTTGATGACCTCACCGACCCAAGGCCACAGCCAGAGTAAGACAAAATACATGCATGACAGAATCACATATGGGCTGTAAGTGAGCTGGCCTCTCACCATGTGCGTTTTTGATTAGGTATGAGATTGTGCTGAAACAGTCTGTTGGGACTGAAGATTTGTTTCTTGGCTTGAGCAGAAAGGACCCCTCATCCATGTGTTGTGACAGCATGCTGGTACTCCTTATTCCTCACTCATTAAATCTTAAACATCAATACAGCATGCGTGTTAGAAGTGTTAAGTGTGTTAGAAACATTACATTTACTTCAAGGAATAGTTTACCCAAATGTAAAAATTAGCTGACAAATGTACTCACCCTCAGGCCATCCAAGATGTAGATGAGTCTGTTTCTTCAAAAATTTAGCATTACATCAGTTGCTCACAAATAGATCCTCTGCAGTGAATGGGTGCCGTCAGAATGAGAGTTCAAACAGCTCATAAAAATATCACAATAATCCACAAGTAATCCACACATCTTCAGTCCATTAATTAATATCTTGTGAAGTGAATGTCTGCATGTTTGTAAGAAACAAATCCATCATTAAGATGTTTTTAACGTTATACCTTTGCTTCCAGCTGAAATAGTCCTATATACATAATATTGCTTTCTCCAGTGAAAAAGTAATCTTGTCTGAATCAGGGGAGAGATATGCACAGATCAAACACAGTTTACAAGCAAAAACTGTTCTAAACTAATATGTTGGTGGCTTTTGATTTGAGAGGACAATAAGGGATGGACTTTTTCACATTTCACACAAGACATTAATTGTGTGATTAATAAACCAGTTGTATAAATTAATTAATAAACCAGTTGTGTGGATTCCTTGTGGATTATTGTGATGTTTTTATCAGCTGTCTGAACACTCATTCTGACAGCACCCATTCACTGCAGAGGATCCATTTGTGAGCAACTGATGTAATGCTAAATTTCCCCAAATCTGTTCAGATGAAGAAACAAGCTTGGGTGATCAATTCCTTTAAGTTGCTTAAGAGTTGCATGGAACTTTCTGGAGAGTTACAATTCACTTCAATGCACAGTAATTAGCATAGCTGTTGAGAAATATTGAATAAGTTGTAATCTCAACTCTAAGTATTGTGGATTTCCACACTATAAATTCCCCTCTTTTAAACTAATTTAAAGTTTCAAAGATCTAAAGCTTAAAATTCAGCAATGAGATTTACCAAAAAGAAAAAAGGCTGAGGTCTGAAACATCCTTTCTCCTCCCTGAAAGAGAGAGTTGGCTTTGATGGTGCATGCAGATAGCAAAAGCTGACTGGAGTAAAAACATTTGGCTGTCCTCAAATGACTGATCTGATCTTCATTTTAAAAGTTGTATTGTCAGTGTAATCTCACAAAATCTCTCTTTTTTCTCATGCAAGGTAAGAGTTAAACTGCCAGATACAAAAGCGTCTGATTTGGTGCTGGATGTAAGGGAGACATTTCTTGATCTCAGAACTCCAAAGTAGTAAGTAATCTATTAGGTAAAATGTTTTACATAGTATTCACTGCATACTGTATGTAAATATCTGTGCATCTTTTTTTGTTTCAGTAAATTGGGTCTTCACCTGCCTCACCCAGTGCACAAACAGGAGGGGAATGCCAGATTCATTGTGGAGAGAGAAGAACTGGAGATTACACTGCCCATGAACAGACCAATGGACTGCATCAACCTGACCTGAGAGAAACACAGAGAGAGTGACTGAACCATAAGCTGCATCAGTTCAGAATAGACAGTGCTGACAACTTCTACAGATACAGTTCTGCAGCCTTCCACTGACAGTCTTGAATTCCACCCGGAAACATGAACCTCACTTATAGCACTAGAACCAGGAAACAAACATAAAATGTTTCCGAATCAAGTCAATCCAAGTGGAAAGGAATAGGTGCCTATGTAAGAAGTACCTTTATATGTTGCTGTCCAGTTATTCAATACTATAAAACTCTTTTATTTCTCTTTTAATTTTAAAATGGTGAATCCTTTTAATTCGTGATTGCTTCTCTTTATGTTTTCAAAATATATTTGAAGGCAAACTGTAAAAATTATACAATTGTATTGGCTTAGCTGGCAAGGAGATTTGACCATAAAAACATTTAAGTATCATCTTAATAAGACATATTATTCAGACAAATAGTATAACAACTAGTATTTATATGCAATTTATGCAAGTTGTCTGCTAATGCTATACTGTTATAAAGTGCTAAACTGTTATAAATCTCATTGATTTACATTACAAGCTATAGAATTACTTAGAACTTATATTTTGGCCATATAAATAACAGCAACTACGAGAGCCACTTAAGCCTGGTGTATCAAATATGATACAAAACATTTTTTTTATTTATATATATATATATATGTGTGTGTGTGTGTGTGTGTGTGTGTGTGTGTGTGTGTGTGTGTGTTATATAGTCTAAAGGTTCCATAAACTGTTCCATTGACTATTAGACTATTATTTAATGTCCCTGACTACACTATACCTTACTAATCAAAGGCAAAGAGGAACAAGTGCCTGCTAAAAAAAAAATCTCTATAAACGTTGTCTTTGTATTCACCACTGCACCACTGTTTTATTTTGATCATATTCTTCTAATGAAGAATAGAACATATAAATGCTTGTTACTGGTGTTTCCTATAGACACTTTACATGTACATTTAGACATTTAGCAGAAGCTTTTATCCAAAGCGACTTACAAATGAGGACAATGGAAGCAATCAAAATCAACAAAAGAGCAATGATATGCAAGTGCTATAACAAGTCTTAACTTAACTTAACAGTTAACCTAACAGTTAGCGTAGCAAGGTTTTTTTAAAATTATATAATAAATAAAAAGAAAACAGAATAGAAAAAGAATAGAGCAAGCTTGTTATATGCCTTTTTTGCTTTTGTTAATTGTATAATAAATAAAAAGAAAACAGATAGAATACAAAAAAAAAGATTAGAGAAGCCAGTGTTAGTTGTTGTTTTTTTTTTAAAGAAAACAAGCAGTTAGTAAATAAATAAATAGAGTGCAAGTCTAAAAGGGGCAAGTTTTTTACATATATGTATAAAGAATAGAATTAGAATAGAGAGTGCTAGAGTTAGAGGGTCAAATAAAGATGGAAAAGATGTGTTTTTACATCTTTACATCTTAAGAGATGTGTTCCACCAGGAGGGCACATTTAATTTAAAAGTCCGTGGAAGTGATTTTGTGCCTCTTTAGGATGGCACAATACAGCGAAGTTCATTTACAGAACGCAAGCTTCTAGAGGGCACAAGCAACTGTACAAGCTGTATAAGAATGTGCTTCATTTCTGCCTGCACACATTTTTGAGAAGACACCCCTCTTGCGTATATAGTGATCTTTGAAATGGCAGTAAGTGACAGAATAAACAGCGTTTCGTGCGTTATTGCTCAGGGGTATCATGTAATACACCCCCCGAGCGCACGGATGCGCACACGCGTTGCCACAGCAGCGGACGTACCAGTGTGACGCAGGCAGGCTCCATACACACTCCGGTAGCACAACAATACAAGCTCTCGCCGCTCCCCCTCTTTACGCCTCGCTCTCGGTATGGCGGATGGCGAGCGGTCCCCGTTGCTCTCGGATCTCGGTAATGGAGCTCTCGGCAGTGGTAACGGCGGGGTGTCTCCCGGAGCAGCTCCACACGGTGCTCCGAACAAACCGCAGAGTGAGTAGCGAGCGCGGCGCTTTTCTGCGCTGTCACGGGCCCGCGCGCGCACACACACACATATACAAGCACACTACTGCATTTACTACGATTTAGGTTAGGTACAGTTCTGTGCGGTTATTCTTGCTTTATGTTGCACGCTGGTGATGATGGAGGCAGGACCTGAATAGATGTTTTTCTGGCTGCTCCGCATATAACTTAATGCAGTTGCATACAATACACCTGCGTCGGGAGGATGATATTATTTTGTCAAAAAAAAAAAAATGTTGAATTGATCCTCGCATACATTTGTCATCCATTAGAGAGGCTGTTACGCAGCTAATGAATGAACATCACTTGTCCAGGTTTGTTTACTGTTCTGTTATCGGCCTTCCCGCGACAAATTATAATAATAAAGGGGCAATATTTTCTTAAACTAGTCATATGACTGAGGACGACTGTACAGGGGGTTTCATTGTCCCCATTTAACCACATTTACCGGTGAGTCGGCGTCTCTGCACTAGTACACATTTACAGTAAACTGCCGAATTCGAAAACTCCAGCTACACCGAAACACATATGATTAGCACACCTTTGGACCATTCAGAAAGCCTGAAATTATTGCCTGAGGAGACCACAACCAATCATTGCGCAGAGCGGGCGGGGCCAATAAAAAGTTACTAAAGGGCGTGCTGATGATGTTGGTGTGGGGATTTTTAACTGATGTGATGCTGGTGAATTTTTATGAAAACCATATTTAAGTTTTATCATACACACGTTGGGTTTTGTATGGAGTTTACGACTTGATTTTGGGAGCTTTCAAAGGGTAAGAACTAGTGTTGTTGTTGGCGCCCTGTTTTAATTTTAGTTTTAGTCTAGTCTTTGTGTGAAACTGTCATTTTAGTTTTTATTAGTTTTAGTCACGTTCATACTCTTTTTAGTCTAGTCAAGTTTTAGTCAACTAAAAGTCTGAGCATTTTAGTCTAGTTTTAGTCGACGAAAACTGATGACATTTAGTCTAGTTTTAGTCGACGCACCCCTGCTCTCGACAGACCCCGGTTGGGAAACACTGTTCTAAGTAATGCCGCGAGTGGGGCTTGAGGAAGTGACGTCGCCTGCGTCTGCGCAGTGCGACCTGATGCAGCCCCTGAAGCGAGACACAGGAAACAGAAATACTGCAAAATAATAATAATAACGCGACTAAACGAGACGAAATAACGTTATAACATTTCGTTTCGTCTCGTTTTGGTCAACGAAAATGAAGAGACATTTTAGCATAGTTTTTATTTTGTAAACCACATTTAGTCTCGTTTTTATTCGTCAACAATATTGCATTATACATTTAATTATAGTCATCATCACATGACTAGCATTTACGTTGCGTCTCGTCTCGTTTTCGTCATGTGATAAAGGTTCGTTGACGACGATATTTAGTCATAATTTTCGTTGACGAAAGCAGCACTAGTAAGAACTACTTCAAATATCCTCTCAAATCAGGTTTAACATGTTTCACTATATTTGTGAGGACATTTTCAAAAAGTTGGCCCCCACAATTATAGGCAAATGTGTACATGATCCACTAGGCACATTCCAGCAGTCTCCTTATAACGCTGCTTTCAGCAGATCTCGAGACCAAATCTGATTTTCTTGTTAATCCTAATGGCCTGGGTGACAGAGAACTGTTTCACCTTCCCAAAGTGCAAGTTTCAGTGTTTAGTTAAACTTTGAAAAGTAAATTAAACTTTCATGTTTTCCGCTATTTTATGAGCCAATATTTCCTGTATCTATGCTAAACTGATAATACTGATGCTGTTATTCAGAAATTATGGATGTACTGTATAAATGAAACATTTACAGCATTAAAGTCGTGATCGAGATGTCAAAAAAGGTAAAAAAAAAACTACACATACATTGATAAATCGTTCACAATAAGATCTATAACATGCATTTTGATAATAGATAGGTTGAATTTTAATTTCATCCTGATTTCAGGTACAGTAAAACTTGCATACTGAATGTTTATCATAATCTGCAATGGCAATCTCTCCCTTTTTAGGCTTTCCTCCGTTTCCAAGCTTGACTCAGCCCCCTCTGTTGATGGGCGAGAACCCTCCACCATATTCCCCCCTGACGTCTCCAGAGAGTGGCAGTGCCCCAGTCATCAGCTGTAGGGTGTGCCAGTCGCTCATCAGCGTTGAGGGCAAAATTCACCAACATGTGGTCAAGTGCGGAGTCTGCAATGAAGCTACAGTGAGTTGGGACAGAGCACATATACACTTAATATTTTTATTTTACAAAACTCGGGAAGGATTAATTAGTTAGCATGTCAACTTTTGAACAGTTCTTAAATTCTTAAGTTTTGACTTATTTATTGTTTAACTGTTTGCATGCTACAGCTATTGATTCAATTCAAAATACTTTTATTGTTCATGACTGTAAACAATACATTTTTATCAATGCCAAAAAATCTTGAGCCACAGATTGAGTAATTGATTCAAATTGATTGACGGTTTATGGGCTTCTGTCAGCAAATATTGATACACTACCATTCAAAAGATTGTGGTTAGTAAAATGTTTTAATGTTTTTGAAAGAAGTATCTTATGCTCACCAAGACTTAACTTAATTTTAATAGTAGTGTATATACATTGAATGATTCAACATTATATACAGTACATTTAATTTGATTGAAATTTGTAATCGATTAACAGTGCCAAAACATAAAATCACTTCATTTAGTAACCACACACACTTTAGTTTTTGCGTAGCCAGAATTAACTCTGTCTCTTTTCTGTCTCTCCTCCTTTCTATTTAAATGAACCTTCATTCTCACCAGCCCATAAAGAATGCCCCTGCAGGGAAGAAATATGTGCGGTGTCCTTGTAACTGTCTTCTCATCTGCAAGGTCACATCCCAAAGGATCGCCTGCCCTCGGCCTTATTGGTAAGAGAGAGAACAGAAGTAGACAAAGTTAAATTTAAGACAAATGAAATCTTTGACACTAATACACATCGTCTTGTCACAGTCAGGATTGTGTATGCGAAGAATTGAATGTGTTTGTCTCCATGTCTGGACTAGTAAGAGGATCATAAATTTGGGGCCAGTCCATCCGGGTCCAGCCAGTCCAGAACCACAACCTGCTGGAGCTAGAGTTTCCTGCGGACACTGCAGCAACACTTTCCTGGTACATACACACACACACACAGTACAGCAACATCATACTGTATCATTCTCCGCTGCAGTGACATCTTGACCGGATCACTCGGCTCAGGTTCAGCATCATGTTAAAGTCGAATATCAGATGGCAATTTATTCTTGTTTTATTTATGCTACTGCCTCACATTAGCTGCTCAACCACTTTCTCAACATTTCAGTGGACCGAATTTACTGACAGGACACTGGCTCGATGCCCCCATTGCAGAAAAGTGTGAGTATTTCTGAGCCAACATTCACAACACATTTTGCATTTACCAAATAAATCAAACTATTTTATTAGATGGCAAATAAGTCAGCATTTAATGCCTGTCTAAGCCCCCTGTACACAGCTTTAGCTTCTGAAATGCATTACTGCCTTTTACTGGGTGTAATTTTTTTCAATTTTGATAAATATCCCATAACATTTTAACATCCTGTCCTAGCTTATTACATAGAGACTATAACTAAGCCATTCATTGACTGATTCCCTCATATCTGTGGCTCTTGTCAAAACATTGCTCTGTTTGTTTGAGCATACAGACAAAGCAACATAGGCTCAGCCAATGGCATGAGTTTGGGGTGGGTCATTATTTTTATAATTAGTGCTATAGTGCTAGTGGTACAGAAATTACACACTTCGCCTTTAAATAGTTTTGCATATTCCATTCCATATCCCATGCTGTTCCTCTGATTGGTCTTTTTTCTCTTTATTTTTCTTCACCAGATCTTCGATTGGACAGAGATATCCGAGGAGGCGGAGTCTTTGGTGTTACCTGCTGTGCTTGCTATTTAGCATCTCAGCCGCTGGTCTGATTGTGAGTGTGCATCTTATATTTATCCATCAGTATATTTATCAACCATACTTGTGACCCTGGACCACAAAACCAGTCTTAAGTGTCAATTTTTCCAAAAAAGCTTAATAAATAAGCTTTCCATTGATGTATGGTTTGTTAGGATAGGACAATATTTGGCCGAGATACAGCTATTTGAAAATCTGGAATCTGAGGGTGCAAAAAAATCAAAATATTGAGAAAATCGCCTTTAAAGTTGTCCAAATGAAGTTCTTAGCAATGCATATTACTAATCAAAAATTAAGTTTTGATATATTTACAGTAGGAAATTTGCAAAATACCTTTCCGGAACATGATCTTTACTTAATATCCTAATGATTTTTGGCATAAAAGAAAACTCTATAATTTTGACCCATACAATGTATTTTTGGCTATTGCTACAAATATACCCCAGCGACTGGTTTTGTGCTCCAGGGTCACATTTATGTAATGTTTGTTGTTTATTTTTTATATGATTTATTTGACTACACAAATAGCACATCACTTAATGTGAACCATTTTCATATTAAATATATATCCTTGCTAAATAATAGTATACGTTTCTTTCAAAAAGAAAAAAAAATGCACCAGAAAAGTCTTACAGACCCCAAAACTTTTGAGGTGTATGTAACATTAACATTAACCAAAATGAAATGCTAGTCTGTGATGCCTAATGTTTGAACCTTGTTGTAAAGTGTTACCAATTTAACTTAATTTTTATATTCTGTTATTAAAAGTTTCTGTTTGTCTGTGTTTGTCTCTAGGCAGGGACGTGGTCCCAGGCACGTGTGTACAGGGGTATTTATGCCTCCTGGGCGGCAGTGTTGTTGCTGGTGGTGTTAACGCTGGCCAGGGCACTTTACTGGAGCTGCATGAGGGTCAGCCAACCTCTCCACAACCTCACATAGTGAGAGAGAGACACGGCAAGAGGGGGGCTGAGATTAGGGGTGGTGGGAAAAAATAAAGTCCACAGGAAAAGAGCTATAGAGAATCATGGTTAACTCTTAAAGCTTGATTGTGAAGGCTGTAATGAAGGGTCAAAGTAAAATCCAGGCTTGAGAAGCATGTGAAAAAAAGCTATTCTGGCAAAGAAGATTAGTGTTTTAAACTTATTTTTATTCGGAAGCTTTCTTTGGATGTGTTTTCATCCGTGAATATGGACTGACTTGTTACTCATGGTTACATGCATACATGTAGTTATGATTCCTAATGCTCTTTCGGTTCTAACCATTTACACACATACAGGTGTGAATACGTCACATACTCTCAAACCCACAGAACTCTCTATGTACATCTTAAATTAACTACACTACAATACACAAAAGACACCAATTCAACAACATTCAAACCTTCAACACAACATTAGCTGCCTCTCTAGTGTCCAAATAAGCTCAGAAGCCTTACAAAGAGAGGAAGTACAGGGTGATCTCCACTAGAGGGTGTTCCAAAACAACACACACCTGTATGTTCCGTCACATTACCTGTTTCTCTGTACAAACACCGCTAATCCAAATCCGTTTGGATGAGAATATGCTTAACAAATGCGCATAACCATTGTGTAACTTATTTTTCATAAACGCTAAAAGTGTAAATGCGCTCCAACACACTCTTTCTCCCTCTTTTTCTTTAGTTGTGAATGTCAAAAACAGTATTTTTTTTATAATTGTGAATTTTGTTTGTAAATATTTGTTGTTTATTTCGTGAATGACTGAACAGTTGCACTGTAGCTCTAACACGCTGTGATTCCTTTTTTATGTTTTTATTTAATTTGCAAAATCACTACTGAAAAACCACTACTGATAATGTTTTGACTGGAATGAATATCGAGATAACAGCCACACGCGCCTTTGGAAAACAACAAAAAAAAGTTATGTCTTTGTTCTGATGAAGGTCAGCCGTGTTTCATGGACTTTATCAAAAGGGTCATTTACAACCTTTCTTCTCATGTTCATGAGAAGTTAATCGTCATTTTCAGGTACTGTAAGTTTGATTAAGTTTGAAGGGAAAAAATAAAGTAGCATCAATTTTAAATGAATAACTAAAGTTAAAGATAAAAAATAAAACTGTCAATAACTAATCAAAAGTTTAATGATAAGAGAAACAATAGCAAGGCAGATCAATCAGTTTCAATCCTATTCTAATCTAAGTTTTTATTTTGTTTATTTATATATTTGGCATTACTAAAACTACACTGTAAATTTTTCAAAGTTGTAAATAAAACAGATTATTGAAGTATGCTTTACAAGAAAATACTGTTTAATTTTTTTACTTAAAAATATCCAGTTTAATTTAATGTGTTACTTGCGCTTTCTTAGTAATTGTTTGTGAAATTTTCTGAGTGAAAACTGTTTTACATTTTTTTCTGTGTATATTTATTGACATTGAGTTTCAAAATAAATAATATAAAATAAAGCGTTTCATAAATAAAAAATAAAGAAATAAACAACATTTTGAACAAAAAGCTGAAAAAAGACTATGAATTGGATTCAGAATGATAATCAAAATGTAGATAGAGTCGATCAACACCCCAAAGCTTGACAGTCAGTATTACCTCTTCATTGGTCGACATTTTATTCCATAATGTTACACAGTTTTGATGCTGTTTTATGTCTGATGATCGTGTTAGAATACATGTGGAAGCGTCTGTTGTTTCGGTTTCTTCTTCACTTGTGTTTTTTGGAAATTCTGTACAGAAGATGTGTACTAGCGCCCCCTACAGTATAACAATGAAAACACGGATTCTAGGAGCACAAGTATAGCTCAAATATATTTAGACTTTTTCTAAGTATAAGTCAAGTATACTTAAATGTCATTTTAAGTATATTTCTGAGAAGTACATAAAGCCCATTTCTGAGAAGTACATAAAAAGTAGACTAAAAGTATACTTTCCTATTTTTAGTTTAAAAGAAGTATACTAATAGCACACTTGAATAAACTTCTTTTTCGTAAGGCTGAGTTCAAACATCCTTGCACATTGTGTGCGAGGAAAAATATAGAGTTCGAAACCTGGCTAGAAGCTTTGGTGTCCCGTTAATTGTTTTGACTGAATTGTATCTAATTACTGTTTATATCTTTAAAGCAGCGTTAAATAAGTTCTTCTTTCCCTCAGCAGTGCTGTTCCCTGATTGGGTGTATAAACCAGCGTGGTCTCCAGGCTCGCGGCAGGTGCAGTTATGGCACTTCCTGTTAGAGCTGTTGGGGCATGGCGAAGGCGGAGCGATCACGTGGGGCAGCGAATGGGGAGAGTTTGTGATCAGAGACCCAGAGAGATTAGCTAAACTGTGGGGGGACAGGAAGGGCAAACCGCACATGAATTACGACAAACTCAGCAGAGCTTTAAGGTACATGCACTGACCAATAATTCATACATAGGATAGGACCTAGGAAAATTAGGCTATAATATTGAGATATAGTACTTAAAGAATAATTATGTAAGTTTATATGACTGTCACACTTCTCTCCAGATTTACAGAGAAAAACTATAAAGAAAAATTCCTAAAAAGCTGTTACAGTAGGCTATACCTCAAAGATACATAGGCCTACAGTACATGTTAATACAATATCTATAGCTACAAATATTATATATTACTATGACATAGCCTATATTTTCAGATCCTGGTAATGTCATGTGCTTCTTATTTCAATTCCATGAAGGCCTACAGACTTTCATACATACAAAAAATATAGAAACACACTCACACAATGCATAATTTTTATGATATTTTATGAGTTGACTAATACCTAGTTTGACATCTGTTTTTTTTCTTCAGGTATTATTATAATAAGCGAATTTTGCATAAGACCAAAGGGAAACGTTTTACCTATAAGTTTAACTTCAGCAAACTAGTTTTAGTGAATTACCCAAGTCTTCCAACCTGCCCACAGGTGCGTGAGAGTGTTTTACATGTTTTATTGCATAGCTGTAAATCTATTTTTTACTTTTTATTATAACTTTTTTTTTGATCTCATTCTTTTTCAGAATACAACATCTGTCCCTTTCTCTGTCTTTCCTTCTCAGCTTTCCTTCAACCACCCTTCTGTTGACAGGGGTAAGAGTGTCATTGCTGACCTTTTAACAATGAAATATTGCTTATTTGAGATATTATCACTGATTTGAGCAAATAGCACTGAAAATTTGATCCCGTTTTTAACATTGACACAATTTTTCTCTGTATCCATGTTTGTTTGTGTGTGCATGTTGTCTGTGGACAGCTGTGCAGTCAATTTCTCATCCCCTTTTCCTGCCATATGCTTTCCCCAAACCCCTCCCCTTTTCCCAGACACATCCAATCCAAAGGCAGTTTCCCCTCTTTTCTGGCCCGCCTCCCTCAGGAACTAACCTATCAGAGCTCTCCTACCTGTCACCAGTCAACCTCACCCTTCAGTTCACACAGACTTTAAACTGGCCAGTCAAAAGCAGCACAGAGTGGCCTCTCAACAGAGTCATGGGATTACAAGAGAGGATTAAAAGTGGACCACAAGACAAAAACCATGACAACAAAAATGACAGAAAGATATTTCCTGAGACCATGCATTAGAAGTTTTAGTACTGTTATTGGTTTTAATATATTTATCTTTTTTGTTGTTGTTGTAATTTTATAAATCCTGACTGGCAGGTTGAGTGCAAAGCACTTTATATATTTAATACTATTAACTTAAAGAGACAAGAGAGTACATATGAATAATTTGAAAAGTAATTTATCTGCAAAGCATTTTAATTGAGTCTAAAATTATGAAGTGTCTGTCTAATAACACATTGTTAAATAAAGATGGTTTTCTTTATGCATTTTTTTTTTTTTACATTTTGTTGGATTAAATAAATTTGGCATTCACTGGATGATTGCAGATTTGACTATTTGAATGTTGAGAAAGCAAGCTCATTGGCTGCAGAATCAACAGAGGCCAATCAGCTTGAGCCGTGTAGCAATGTGATTGCTAGTAGATATTTTATGACTGAATTTATATGCGTACATATACACACACACTGCAGATCCTGTACAGTATAAACTAACAGTATGAAATTTTTACTTCTATATTGTACAGTTGGGGATGGTTCTATATGTGGTGGGGGGTGTCCCCCTTAGAAATCTAGAAATCGTGTTTATGGGGCACCTCGATATGGACTAAAGTGCATTTTAGCATTAGCAATTAAAGGGGCAGAATCTTCTGTTTGCAGATGGGGTTGACACATTTTTATTTTTTAAATACTTGCAAAACATGTAAATCATCATTCCAGCACAAAATGAAAAGGAAACATTTAAAATCAAGCTTTAAATGTAACTGCAAAGAATGCAATAACAACTCTTTTACTGGAATAGCTCCTTACTGGCTGCTGATCCACTCAGGCAATGTGATTATATCTTGCTAAAACTTTATTTTAATCTATTGAACTTTTTTGTTTATTACTGTTGGGCTGTATATGAATTATTATTAACATTACCGGCACCTAAACAGTAATAAATTCTACTATGATCCTATCTAAAAACATGATACATAATAAACATAACAGATACTTCTATAGTACAGATGCACTTCATATGATTTCTCCATGATCTCAGTGTCTTTCACTCCCAGTATGACAAAGAACAGCGTCTCCTGAACTCTTGTCCAAACTCATGGATCCATTTATTAGCCACTGAAAAGACACCATTAAAAATATAGCTTAATGTCATATGAAACTGAAATAAAATGTAGTCACATTAACATAGATTTATTTCTACGTATACACAATAAAAAAGTAATACAAGTTGTTAAAAAACCTACCCCATTTGTTACCCCTTAACACAGGGCATCCAGCATGCTCTGTATACCAATCCACATTTCCATTTTTGCGGAGGTTGTACCAAAACACAGCTGAACCCTTACACAGCAGAGAATTGACGCATGAATTTTACTTAAATCATTCTAATATACCTTATAGATCAGTGATTTGAGGGTTTACCTTTTTTGGCTTCAATGCAACTCCAACTTGAGGAAACACAGTGGCGCCCCCTATCTCCACATCACTCATCTACAGGCACAGGACATGACTTACTCATATTACAACAATAAACTTATAATGTAGGCATATAATGTTTATAATGCCATTTGGGATAATGACAAGGGCATCACTTACATAAATTAAGAATGTAGCAATCCTTTCATTCTCATCATCCTGTGTGATCAAGCAGTCTTAAGTTATCTTGCAATGATTCAGTTAATATGTAATCACGTTCTCACTGACAGAATATAGTGATTCAGTTTGAAGTCCTACAAGCGAATTAGCAATTTCAGCCCATGGGTTCTCTCTGGGTTAAGGACAATTAATCAACTAGGTTAACTGGAGTAATACACTTGAAGAGAGAGGAACACATTAGATTGTGTTGTCATCAAAGCGTGGATAGGCTAAATATTACATTATTTACCAAACTTTTGATTAATCATCACCAACAAAAATAGCTTGTCATTTTAAGTATATTTTAGTTGTGATGTGAAGCACATGACTTTTCGAGAGAGAGAGAGAGAGATTTGTGTGTGTAGTGTGTGTGTGAATTATCTGCATCTGTGCGTTCTGTTTCATTCCTCCTGGTGCTTAAAGGGATAGTTCACCCAGAAATGAAAAATAGCCCATGATTTACTCACCCTCAGGGCAGCCTAGGCGTATCTGAATTTTTTCTTTCAGACGAACACAATCGCAGTCATATTTAAAATTGTCCTGGCTCTTCCAAGCTGCAGTGAATGGTGCCCCTTTTTTTGAAGCCTAAAAAACTGCATCCATCCATCATAAAACTATACTCCACACAGCTCCGGGGTGTTAATACAGGCCTTCTGAAGCAAAATGATGCGTTAGTGTAAGAAAAATATAGATTTTTAAAAATGTATAAACTGTAATCTCCAGCTTCCGGTCGCTC
>NW_015542398.1:202156-222734 GCF_001515605.1 Sinocyclocheilus anshuiensis | reverse complement strand
TGTAAAAAAAAAAATTTTAAAAAAAAAAAAAAAAAAAAGCAACGATAAAGTCTCTTCAAGAAGGGATAACCACAGATTTTTTTTTAAGTCATAAATGTTTTATTTTTTCATATACATATATATATTTTTTTCTTTTGTGCAGAGTATTTTGTTGTCACTTTATATGAAAATGTTCAGTATAATATTTTCTCAAAAATCCCACACCATGGAGAATTTACTGTGGAAACCCATGGAAAATTCTGTGTTGGTTCTATAAAAATTGTTCTATACAAATGTCTGTATATTATTAACATTGTAATCTTACCCATGCATCATAATGTGGTTCATATCTGCCACCTATCCCGTAATTCTGAACCTGGAAAATGATTACACCACTCATATTTCACAGGGAACAGAACATGTTTAATTTGTTGAAGTGTGAATATAAAATATATTATAATCATAAAATATCATCATATATCATTTATCATATTTATCATATCAAAGCTGATATACGAGCTTTGGCAAAAGTTACAGTCTGAAGTTTATTTAGTTTGAGCAGTAAAGAAAAGATATGCTGTCTGTGCATGAACAGGTGATTTCTTTCTTACTGTGACCGTACATGTAGGTCTTCAGCTGATTTCATGGAGAGTCCTGTGATGTCTGCAATCCTCTGATTGAAATGAGAAACCACAGGCTTGTCTTCCTTTAAAGAAACACTAAATACAAAGACATGATTTTTCAGTAACACTTTACAATTAGATTCAATTTGTTTAGTTATTGAATTGAAAAATATTGTAAAGTGTTTCTATTTTTCTTCCCAAAATAAGTGTGAAGAAATAATATGAGTGCTATAATATAACAGTAATGTAATGTAAATGTTCATTTTGAGTGAATATAATGGGTGAAAAGTGAGATAATCACCTTTGAGAAGTACGGATCTTTGATACTCCCTCAATAGTCAAAGACCTAGAAAGCTACAGTAGGCCACATAAGGTAAATGGAACATCCTCAGGGCAGCCTAGGCGTATCTGAATTTTTTCTTTCAGACGAACACAATCGCAGTCATATTTAAAATTGTCCTGGCTCTTCCAAGCTGCAGTGAATGGTGCCCCTTTTTTTGAAGCCTAAAAAACTGCATCCATCCATCATAAAACTATACTCCACACAGCTCCGGGGTGTTAATACAGGCCTTCTGAAGCAAAATGATGCGTTAGTGTAAGAAAAATATAGATTTTTAAAAATGTATAAACTGTAATCTCCAGCTTCCGGTCGCTCAAGCAGGCACGTTCACGACAAGGTGTTCGAGTGTATGACGTAGGCGCAGCGGAAGGCGCAACATTAGAATAAGAAGTACAAAATGAAGATTTGTATAGAAAAATGTCGGCGGATTTCGATATAAGTCAAGAGAAGACTGATTTTCCTTTGCTGAAGTAAGGAAACTTTGGTTCTCGCGAGACTAGCATATTCTCACCGGACCTTACGCTATGCCTACATCCTACGTCATCCGCCGGAATTCTATTGTGAACGCACGTATGACAGTTAGCGGAAGCTAGAGATACATTTTTAAATATTGATTTTTTTTTTCTTTCAAAAACGCATCGATTTGCTACAGGAGGCCTGTATTCACCCCCCCGGAGCTGTGTGGGACACCTTTTATTATGGATGGATGCACTTTATTTGACGTCTTTTGGACTATTGAAAAATAACACCCATTCACTGCCATTATTAAGCTTGGAAGAGCCAGGACGGTTTTAAATAACTCCGATTGGATTCGTCTGAAACAAGAAAGTCATATACACCTAGGATGGAGTAAATTATGGGGTAATTTTAATTTTTGGGTGAACTATCCCTTTAACAAGATATTATAATGATTCAAATATTTTATTGATTTGTGTGTGTTAGATATTCACCAGAGGTCTGGAGATATTCTTCAGGATTGCTATCTCTCTGTCTGAAATAATGTCATGATATCTGATGATGCCAGGCTCGTCCCACTCCACTTCCTCTTTCACTGGTGCATACGTCAGTCTGGGGTTTTCTCCACCTGTGCTGTACCTACAGGACAGCGCCCTCTGCCTCTTGGAGGTCTGATGTTATCAAATATAATAACATTCCAATATACAAAAACAAAGATTTACATTGACTGTTGTAATTTCATGTCAGATATTGATTTGAGACTTTGTACTTACCTTCTCATCAATCCCTCCTCTGCACAGTGTCTCATATTTATTTGACTCTGTGTTCAGTGTCAATATGTCAGGGTATTTCTGTAAGTGTAGGAGTCTGTTCAGCTGAACTATGTCTTCATCATTAGTTGAATCTAAGGGAAAAGATGTTTATGACTTAAATCACAACAATTGGGTCAAATTGACTGACAAACTCAATTATAAAAATATTAGTATTAAACTCCAGGACACTATGAGCTCACCCAGATTTAGACGATGGTCAAAGTAGATTGCCACAGGTAGGCTGCCAAAACCATAGGCTGAGAAACTAAGGTAATTTGTCAAAACTTTATTAGTTGAGTAATTTTTAAATGTGTTACGAATGTACAGAAACCAGAGAAAGGCATGCTGGAATTTGCTCTCGTTATAAGCGACCAACCCCACATGGTAAGCTTCCTCTGCATTTAGAGATGTGTCTGTGAAATCAAAACAGATTGAAGCTGATTTTTGAAAGAAATATAAAAAGTGAAACTCTCTCAGTGAAACCACATAGGTGCAAAACCGCGGACAATTCACCCTTCATGATGTCTTCTGGGTAGAGTTTGTAGATCTCTTGCAGTCTTATCAGCCCTGAAGCAGCACCATCCAAATCCTCTGGCTGTGGGATCTCTAGCAACTTTGCGTCCAACTCATTCTGATACTTGTTACACTGATAAAAACTCAGTTGAATGTGTTTGACAATATTTATTAATTAACTGAGGAGTGTGTAAGCAGCCACAGGGTCTCTCATGATTTCCTCAGGGTCCACAGGGTCGGAGTGTGAAAGCAGAAGATTCTGATAAACACTGGATTGAAGACAGTGGTTCATCAGAAGTTGTATTGTTAAAAAAAAAAAAAAAAAAAAACTTAATCATACATCTAACACCATATATAAGATTGTTAAACCTCCATTGCTATAAAACTGAATGCTTTTTTAATCTTATGTTTTTTTAAAAAAAAAAAAAAAAAAAAACTTAATCATACATCTAACACCATATATAAGATTGTTAAACCTCCATTGCTATAAAACTGAATGCTTTTTTAATCTTAAAATTTATAGAGGGAACAATGAAAGTGTATTCACCTCTTCATTGTCTCTACATTCTTTTCTTCAGCATTAATGTACTGACTGAAGCCCTGCAGAAGGTCTTCTTTCTTCTCAACAAGCTGTGCAATTTGATCTACAGTATTGAACAATCTTCACTTAATGTCAAAGAACATTTGATATATGTTATATTTGATTTTTTTGTCATTAGAAGTATAATGAAAAAGGTTTCAAGTAAGAAACCAAAGAGAGAGTTCATATTGTTTAGTCAATAATAAATAAAAAAATTAAAATCTACAACTATGTTTGTATGAGTGTATCAGTATTGAAATATGGCAACATTTATTTTGGTCTATCACAAATGAATACATAAAATTAACTTGTCATGGCAACTGCGTAAAAACATCAGATAGAGAAATATGGATAGAACACTATAACATTAAAGTATTAACAATTAAACTAATAAAAATATAATTAATAAATATAATATATATAATATATATATATATATACATAAATATAATTAATAACCTGTTGATGAGAAGAATTCATGCCTAGCAGTACAGACAGTCCAAAAACACACCACAAATGTCAGTTCCTTTAAGGCCATTATCAAATCTTCAATTTCTCAAAACACAACTTCAGTATGTATACCTTGAAGTGAAATTGAGCTTAAATACAGACCATTTATTTGCGTCTTTCAGAGACACACCTGTAGACACGCCTGCCCATTTTATAGTTTCTCTGTATTCCTACTATTTTATGAAAAACAAAAGTGAAACTTTACATGAGTTAGTTCTCATGTGTCAGCAGGCTAGTTGTGGGAACAATGAAGTAAAGCCTATATACACATTTGCTATCAGTTAACAAATGAGTAACTATGTAAACAAACAGGGCATAAAAGTAGACAACCAAAGAAAAAGGAACTAATCAAAGATGAAACGCACGGACCAAAAGAAGCAAAAAAATAATAATGAATAAAAAACAATCAACATAAAATATTCCGCAAAACAAAACATAAATGTGACATCATGACAGTCATGACATATCACAATAAACTTTTGTTTCTTCTATGAAATTATTTTCTTAGCTACCAATATAATTTCATGTAGCACAATTGGAGACCGCAAAGGGTATAATCATGATAGAAAAAGAGAGACATCCTAATATAAAATTATTATTATAAACTATTGTATTATCAAAGCCTGTTCTAATGTTACCTGGTCAAACTTTACAGGCATAGTGTCCTTTTTGTTGTGTTATTGCAGGATGCTGTGTCAACAATCACGCATGCATTACATGGAAGTCTGATTTATGACTAATGCAGAAACTAAAAGTAAAATGAATGATTTCCATTATATTTTCTGTGTGAGCCAAGGGTTAATAATGATGCAGTCACTGTTTGTATTAGATGTGATTATACACAGTTCCTAAAATTTTGTCTTAAAGAAACCATATAATAACTGAAGAGGGTCAGAATTAGTACACACATACATAATGTGTGGGTGTTTTATGTCATATAAGTCATGTACATGCATGAAGACACTGAAGCCTGAGGGTGAGACACACACATATAATTTTTGTTATTAATAAAATATTGATATACCTAATCACAGGTACTATACAGAGGATATGTTAGCATAATATCTATAGTTATAATTTTTGCGTGCAAAACAGCGCTGTGGCTTTGTTTGGAATTATTTTTGTTGGCGAAATAGTGCAAAAACAGGCAATATGGTCTCTAAAACGTAAGTCTCTTAATAAAACTTCTAGTTTATTGAACTGTTGTAAAAAATCAATATCACATTTGTATATGGTAATTTTGGAGAAAAAAAGGCACTCTTCCGTGTGAAATTGATTAACTATATGAAGTGGTATAAATATACACATTTTCTGTCCCCATGTCTTGAATTTGTGATCATTCTGAATGTATTTTAATAGACTGAATCATGCAGTGAAAGAGCGCTAGAACACTAGACTTCACGTAATGCGTGCACTCTGTAGGTGTTTTGAATGTTTTTTTGCATCGTGAGAACATTGAGCAAAATAGCTCACTTGTCATGGTGTTATTTAACTATATCATGTTATGAATAAACTAAACATTTTGAATTTTAATTTAATATTGAAATCTGAAAAATTAAAAAAAACGGCACATTTTACGTTTTTCATTTGTTCAAACAAAACGAAAAATCAAGAATTCGGCTTCATTTTACAGGAATAACTCCTTACTGACTGCTATAATTGATCCACTCAGGTAATGTGATTATCCATTTATACCTTGCTGAAACTTTATTTTACTCTATTGCACTTATTGCACTTTCTATTGTACATTACAATTATTATTAATATTACTGGCACCTTGACAGTAGTAAATCACTGTTAAAATGCATACAATACAGTAGCTATCTGTGTTACAGATCCTATATACAAAACTTACATGATACATAATAAATATAACAGATACTTCTATAGTACAGATGCACTTCATATGATTTCTCCATGATCTCAGTGTCTTTCACTCCCAGTATGACAAAGAACAGCGTCTCCTGAACTCTTGTCCAAACTCATGGATCCATTTATTAGCCACTGAAAAGACCCAATATATGTATGAAATGTAGTCATTTTAACATAGATTTATTTATACATTATAGAAGATACACAATGAAGCAGTAATCCAAGCCGGTTACAATATCTTTAAAAACCTACCCCATTTGTTACCCCTTAACACAGGGCATCCAGCATGTTTTGTATTCAAATCCACATTTCCATTCTTGTGGAGGTTGTACCAAAACACGGCTGAACCCTTAAGCAGTAGAGAGCGGATGCATGAATTAGTCTTAAATCATTCTAATATACCTTATAGATCAGTGATTTGATGGTTTACCTTTTTTGGTTTCAATGCAACGTCAACTTGAGGAAACACAGTGGCGCCCCCTATCTCCACATCACTCATCTACAGCAAGAGCACACCATTTATTGCTCATAAGGATTGTACAATACAGGTAATATGGCAAATTAACTTATAAAGTAACAATGGAATTTGGAGGTCTAAACTTACATAAATTAAGAACGTAGCAATCCTTCCATTCTCATCATCCTGTGAGATCAAACATTAAATTATCTTGCAATGATATGATTGGTTAATATGTTATCAAGCTCTCACTAACACAGAATAGAGCTATTAAAGTTGAAGTTTGAAGACCTAAAAGAGAGCCACGGGTTCTCTCTGGGTTAAAGAAATGTGAAAGTCATTCTACAGTTGAAGAATGACTTTCACATTTTTCATCAACAACATAAATTGCACACAGACACAGTCAAAACCTTAAAGGTGAATTTAAACATGTAAGAGAAAAAAGAAAATTTTAGGTGCAATTGGAAAGTCTCCTTAAGTAACCACATGATAATTTAACTCATGAGGGAATCCAAGGCAAATACTGGCCAAATTGATGTAATGGCTTTATCTTACCAATTCATCATAATGTGGTTCATATCTGCCACCAATCCCATAATTCTGAACCTGGAAAATGATTGCATTATATTAAAATTATGATTTAATTAAAGTAAAACAACACTTAATATTACACAAGGAAAACACATGTTAATCCGTGAAGATACCTTGATGTTCATTGAAGTTTGATAATTGAGGTGAATATAAAATGACTAAATAAAAATATAATATCAGTCCTCAAACCTATTATGCTCTTTGGCAAAAGCTACAAAAAGCAGACTAAACCAAATTATATTATGCAAGAGATTGTGACCAGGCTAGCTGTAAAACATGCTTTGCAAAGCTTTGCTAAACTAGGACAGAGACAGAGTTGTCCTTAAAAAAGAGATGCTGTCTGCACATGAACAGGTGATTTCTTTCTTACTGTGACCGTACAAATAGGTTTTCAGCTGATTTCGTGGAGAGTCCTGTGATGTCTGCTATCCTCTGACTGATACGAGCAACCACAATATTGTCTTCCTTTAGAAAAACACTAAAAACAAGGAAATTATTTTTCGGTAACACTTCACAAGAAGATTTAATTTGTTGTTATCAAATTGAACCCTACTGTAAAGTCTTTCCATTGGTCTTCCAATAATAAGTGTGAGGAAATAATATAAGTACTATAATATAACAGAATTATAATGTAAATGTTAATTTCGAGTGAACATAATAGGTGAAAAATAAGATTATTATCACCCTTGAGAAGTACGATTCTTCGACACTCCCCCTGTAGTCAAAGACCTAGAAAGCTACAGTAGGCAGCAAAAGGTAAACAGAACATCAAATATAAATATGTAAATCATCATCAAGATATTAGATTATAATAATAATGACAAATATTTTATTGATTTGTGTGTGCGTGTTTCTGTGTGTTAGATATTCACTAGAGGTCTGGAGATATTCGTCAGGATCTCTATCTCTCTGTCTGAAATAATGTCATGATATCTGATGATGCCAGGCTCGTCCCACTCCACTTCCTCTTTCACTGGTGCATAAATCAGTCTGGGGTTTCCTCCACCTGTGCTGTACCTACAGGACAGCGCCCTCTGCCTCTTGGAGGTCTGATTTTATAAAATATAATAAACATCCAATACACAAGAATTTATATTGACTGTTTCACAATTTCATGTCAAATAATGATTTAAATTTGAGAAGTTGCACTTGCCCTCTCATCAACCTCTCCTCTGCACAGTGTCTCATATTTACTTGATTCATTGTTCAGTCTAAATATGTCAGGGTTTGAAGTTCTCTGCAAGCGAAGGCGTCTGTAAAGGCCCAGCAGAACTTTGACTTCATCGTTAGTTGGGTCTGAGGCAAAGAAGTTTATGACTTCAATAGTCTGATCGGAAAGTTGTCTGATAACCTCACAAATAAAAATATTCTGGACACCATGAGCTCACCCAGATTTAGAAGCTGTTGGCCGAAGTAGATTGCCACAGGTAGGCTGCCAAAACGATAGGCAGATAAACTAAGGTAAAGGAGCAACTTTTCCTTAGTAGTGTTTGAGTATTGTGTTAATCTGTCCAGACTGTACAGAAACCAGAGAAAAGCATGCTGGAATTTGTGCTCGTTATAAGCGACAAACCCCACATGGTAGGCTTCATCTGCGTTTAGAGATATTTCTGTGAAATATGAAATGAAAGCATCAATCAGATTGGAACTTGGAAGGAAAAAGTGAAACTCTCACAGTGAAACCACATTGGTGCAAACATTTCACCCTTTGTGATGTTGTGTGGGTAGAGTTTGTAGATCTCTTGCAGTCTGATCAGTCCTGAAGCGGCACCATCCAAGTCCTCTGGCTGTGGGATTTGTGCATATGTCAGCACTGTCTGATACACTACAAGATTTTCAAATATGAGAACAGATCCATAAGCAACTGCATTGAAAAGTTGAATAAAATAGCATCAAAAAGCATTTACCACTGGTTCACTCTTTCATTACCAGTTTTTCTCCACATTTATAAATAAACTACAATGCATGTTTAGACATTTGAATTTATAGAATTAAATAAGATCTCACATTGATAAAGACTCTGTTGAGTGTAATCTACGATGTTTTTCCATTCAGCCCTCACTCGTCTGAGGAGTTTATAAGCTGCCACAGGGTCTTTGATTTTCTCAGGGTCCACAGGGTCTAAGTATAAGCCCAGCTGAAGCAGCAGAAGAAGCCTGGATTGAAGATAAAAGTTCAAATCAAATGTACATCAAATGTTGTAGTGTTAAATAAATGAATTTATCAATATAATCTTGATCTAAAACCAGATATAAGATTGTTAAATATCCACAATTAGTTTCCTATACCAGGTTATTGCTGTAAACTGAAAAGCTTTTAATCAAAAATACTTTCATGTTTAGGGAATTTTCACCTCTTCATTATCTTTACATTTTCTTCTTCAGCATCGATGTACAAACTGAAGGTCTTCAGAAGGAATTCCTCTTCTTCAAAAAGTTGTGACATTTTATCTATAAAACAATTACATCTGCACTTAACTGTCAAAGAACTGTTCATTCTTTTTTATTTATTTGACATACCTGGTGGTATAATGAAAACTGTTTATTCATTAGGTAAGAAACCAAAGAGAACGATAATAACTGTATGAAATCAATAATTAAAAAAGGGAAAATTTGATTGTAAATTTGATTATAGTCAGAAGTGTCTCACAAATTAACGAAGCAAGTACATAAGAGAAATATGGACAAAACTTTTTTTATTAAAAAAAAAAATGAATAAACTCAAATTAAATAATTTATATCGTATCCAAATACAAACAATAATATACCTGTTGAAGTGAAGAATTCATCCCCGTTAGTACAGACAATCCAAGAACACACCACAAGAATAAATGTCAGTTCCTTTAAAGCCATTATCTGACCTTCAATACCTCAAAACACAAAAACTTGTGTACTTTATGTTTCTAGAAGGGAGCTAGTGGAGCTTAAATATACGCCTCCTTTTAAAGACCCACCTGTATTACATCATCTGCCTGCATTTTCCAATTTCCCAGTACTGCAATCAAAGATTTATGAAACGAAAGTGAAAATTAACATGAGTGAGCTCTCGTGACATATGATGCTTCAAAAATAGTCTTTCATTTCTTGTACATAGTAATTAGATGTACCTAATAACTGGACAAAACATAGTTGTGTTTGTTCAATCATGAGACCTGTTTAAAATCATTTAACACTGCATACACAATGGGCATATAGAATTGAATTGAATTAAATTGAATTGAACTTTTTCTATTTGTCATTTGTTTACAATCTTTTGTGTTTTTGTTGTGCAAACATATTTTAGGCTTATTTGAAATTAGCTACTTTCCATAAAGTCTGTAGGAACGAGACCACCCAGTTTTTTTAAAGCAGGAATAGGTTTCACAGCCAACCCCTCCCCGCCATATCATCGCAGACTGTCAGGTTGACATATCAACAGAGTGTTTAAAAGACAAATATATTTCACCTTGCGGACTCACTTTTCTAGAAGTGGTGTGTACAACAGTTCAGACACTGGCCAAATGTCTAGTGCCTAATATAGGCAGAATAACTAAATAAAAAGAAAAATAATTCAGTTATCTATAATTCATCTGTCATTCAAAATATTGTTACAAGAATGCTGTGTTAGCAACCATGTCTGGATCACATGTGAGTGTGACTAATGCAGAAACTAAAAGTTAAAGTACATAATTCCATCAGCATATGTGTGTTGTGTGTGCATCATGTCTCACGCAGCTTGAAGGCAAGTATGTTGACAGGCTTGTTTTCTACATGCGGGGTTCACCTAAACATCCAGCTTAAGACTGAACAGGGAGAGAGACAGAATGTATTTCATACCACAATAACTGTATGACACTCCCACTGGAACTAAACACAAACAATCAAATATCATACTGATTCCAGCACTTCCTGATGATGAAAAAAAAAGAAACAATATCAATATATCATGTTAAAATTGTGATATCACTATCAAAATTATCAATCAATTTCTGTGTATTTCATTCAGCTTTTAGACACCATTGAATTTGAACAGTATCATATCACAATGTGATCAGCTCTGATAAGTCTTTCATCACAAAAACACCTTTTCTTATCAGAAATCTTGTCAAATAAATTCTAGTTTCCAGGCCATAGGCTATATGAATTTCAATTATATACATGAATGGTGGTGATCAGAATAAAAAAATGTTTTAAAAATATTCAAATTAAAGAAAGGAATTTCACACACACGCACACACGTTGGGTTTCCATGTTTTAAGGGTCATTAGCCTACATAAATGTAAAGGTTTTTATACTGTATAAACTGTTTTCTATCCCCTAACTATAACACTACCCCTCACACAAAACTTGTGTGTTTTTCAAAAAAATCTCATAATAATAAAATAAAAAAAAATCAATAATAATAATAATAATATTAAATAAATAAAGATCATTCTGTATGATTTATAAGCTTGTTTCCTCATGGGGACCAAAAAATGTTCCCACAAGGTCAAGAAACAGAAACAAAAGAAGGAAAAGGCTGAGAAACAATAAACTAGGAGGAATCTAAATCCATATATACTATTTTAGTGGCCGTATGAGCATGTGAATACACCGAATTTGAGTAAACAATATGATAATTTTTTCCTAGCGATACACAATTGCATTCATTGCCTCCAAACCAACAGGCGGCACTAAAATACTTTTGTACTAAATAAACTCCGTTGTTTTTTGTAGTCTGCGGAAACGACGTCATTTTGGCGCCGAATTATACAGAGTTAAGCGCGCGGAAGAAAACATCGATGCTTCAGAAATTTTAATAACACGCCAAAATATATATTAAGAATATATTCCGGATTTACTTAGTATCAGCAGTGCAAGACCCCAACAATGCAGCGAAGCATAGCGTGAGTGTGTCCTGTTTTCTTTTGCTTTTTCATCCGTGTTGTTGACCACAGAACATTACATGAACTGCAGTGTCTGATTCTGATACAAGAAGACCGTGTTTAACCTACACCAACTAACTTTCTAACTGCGACATTGTTTTTTCCCCTTTTTTCCTTAAATTGTCTTTCTTTAAATGTATTGGATAACTTCTAAAACAGTAACGTTATCAACCTGAGCGAGCTCATTTGTCTTTCGTTATCTCGTTGTTTCCCGCCCACAGATCTTTCTTTCAGCCAATGAAAAGCAAGGAAAAGAGTGATGGACAGGTCAAAGCAAAAACCGAGTGAGTGATATTTAGGGATGTTTACCGAATTAAACATTGTTTAATTAAATGTATTTTTTTCTTTGATTTTGAACATAATGTTGTAGAAACTTAAATGCAGCTATTTATCTTGATTATGTATGTGTTCTCTTTGGAAACAGTGACAACTATAGAGTTGGAGGAATATGAAGACAAACAAGCAATGTTATATTGTTATATAATAATGTTGAATAATGTTTTTGTTTTCTTCTGCTGCTTAGACCTGTAAAAAGTCCCCTCAAAATTCAGAATGGCATGCAGGAAAATGATTCACCTGTAAAGAAGGTTCATAAACGCAGTCGAGCAATCATAGACAGCGATGATGAAGATCAGCCAATAGTAAAAGAGCAGGTGCTAAAACAGAGTGAAGTTCAAACAGCAAAGCCAGAGAAGGTAAGACTTGAGTAATCATGAGCATCAACCATAACAACATGTCAGTATTGTTGTTAACGTTTCTGTTTCTATGTCTTACTATGCTAAACACACACAATTCTGTTATTACAAAGGCTGCTTCCACTGTATCTCCAAAAACTCCCATAACCCCAACAACTCCTGTCACGTTGAGTACCTCTGTTGCCGTGGTAACCCCTGCTTCCTCAGGTGCTCCAGGAACTCCAGCAACTCCGACATCAACATCGCCGTCAGGCATTCCCAAACGCAAGACTGGTCTGTATCAGTCTCTTCTTGCCACATTCCTTCTTGTACTACTCATCATTTATTGTTTCTTTAATTCTTCTTAATACTCCAAAAAACAGTTCCAGCTGTCTTTTTTTATGTGAACTGGCAAATTCATCCTAACCGTGTAAAGCCTGACATGAAATAATAGGCAAAAAATCTTTTCTTTTTTTTTTTCTTTTTTTTTTAAATAAAAGTCCCGCCTCGAATGCATCGGCCAAACAGGAAAACTTATTGGCCGATGCCGATATTTTAAAAATGCCAAATATCGGCCAATATATCGGCCTTGGCGATATATTGGTCGACCACTACAGATGACAGAAGGCATGAAGTAGATTGTGTACCACAGGTTTTTCAGCAAAGTTTATGTACCAAATATGAGACAGTAGGCTTTATAGGGTTAAAATCTCTCTCCCGTTCTCTAGCTCGCAAGCATTTCCCCAAGAGGAAGCTGGAAAGCAGAAGTGATGGAGAGGGGACAAAAGAGGAGGAGAATGAGGTCGATGGAGAGCAGGAAAGTAAGAGAGCACGAGTAGAGTCTTCACCTGGAAAGACAGGTGAGATGAGCTGATCTCTGTGCACAGGTATCCTGTCCAATATCTTCATACGTTTCTCATTGTTTCTTCTCTTTCTTACTTCAACTCAGACAACGAGATGATGGAGGTGGAAGAGAAGAGAGCAGATGGGAAGACTGCTGTGGAGGAACAGAAAGGAGAGGATAAAGCAAAATCAACCGTAGTTGAGGACGATGCAAACAATGAGATGAAAGAAAAGGATAAAAGTGACATAAAACAGGAGAAAAAGATAAATGGAGAAAATGGGAAGAAAGAAAAAAAAGAAGGCAAGAAAGAGAAGGAAGATAGCAGTCCTGAACGAGTGGTTAAAAAAGAAAAAAACACAGAAGAGGAAGGGGGATCGGCCAAAAAGAAACCTATCAGCAGCTTTTTTGGTAAGCTTTTTGTCCTTTTCTTTCTCTGTTTTCTCCCGTCTTTTTAATTGAAGGGGTAGTTCACTCCAAAATGAACATTGTCATTATTTACTTACCCTCATGTGTAGGGTACCCCCAAACCTGTATGATTAGTAAAACAATTTTCGTTTTTAGTTTAACTTTTTTTAAACTCTTTATATAACTTACAATCTCTTGTAGCTCCCAGAAAGGCAGCTGTAAAACTGGAAAAAGAGGAGCAAATTGAGGGAGAAAAAAAGAAGAATGGAGAGATCTCTGATGCTGCTGAACAGAAAGAGAAGAAAAGGTTAAAGTCAAAAAAATTTCAGATATTAAACTGACTTGGAACATTTTATTTAAGAAATATAATTGTTTGTTTCGAAAGGGACCAAGTGTTTTTCTGTGACTCCATTTAAAATGAGCTTTATTGTTTTGACAGTGAAAAGGGGATGGATTCTGCAGTCCAGAGCCAGTATGATCCCTCCAGAGCACATTACAATCCCGTTGACCACGCTTGCTGGCAGAAGGGCCAAAAGTAAAGCCTGCCTTTTATTAGTTAAATTACAGAGTGCTGCAGGAATGAATCCAAAAACAGAGCTAGAGTAGCATTTTTGCACATCCGGTTTCATCTTCCTAAAGTCAATGATTTTTGGTAAAATGCCTTAAGTCTTTAGTTAAGTAGTCTTTTTTTCCTTTTAAAGCTTTTTCATGTCTTAAAAATGTTTGCTGACGAGTGGCTAACTAGGACTTCAAAGGTTATCAAGGACATTGAACATCACCAGGGTGAACAGGAAAACCCATCTACTCACTAGTCTGGTTGTGTTTGTACTCGTGCCCTTTCAAACTATTCTAACTCAAACTTTTCAACTTCTAGACTTCAAATAAACATTGAAAGACTTGTTGGAAGCTTAGTGGATATGACAAAGTAGTGTGAGCATGTTGTCGTTGGTTTTGTGGCTTTTTACTTGTGCTGATTGTATTTAGGCTTCAAATTATAAGTTGTTAATTTGTATAAATTATATTTATGAACAAAATGTGTACGAATCAACTTCTGCTAGTTATTTTCTGCAATAATGCAAAAGCCAATGGAAAAATCCTATTGGCTCTTTTGTGTCGGAACCAGGCTGATGCTAACTTCTGGATTGACTTACGAAAATATGTCATCCCTGCAGCACTATATATCATTGTTATAAGATCAAGAAAGTTGGAAACAATTATTCCACTAAAGTCTTTTTCTAACAAACAGCTTAATACAATTGCAAAATACAGTTTTCTTTCTAAAGCAATAAACTTTGCTTGACACTTTTTTTATGGAAGTTCATTTATGTATGTTATCTCTTTCTCAGAGTGCCATATTTGGCTGTCGCTCGCACCTTTGAGAAGATTGAAGAGGATTCGGGCAGGTATGAAGTAGAATTATTCTATGTATATATATTGTGTGTATGTTTGTTTTCTCTTACATCTATTTGAGTTTGAAAATAGGTGTGTGTGTGTGTAGCAGTTAAAATTCAATCTTTTTTTTCTTTTTTAGGCTGAAGAACATTGAAACCCTTTCCAACTTTCTGCGATCTGTAATTCTACTCTCTCCCGGTGAGTGTGTGTACTTAATTCATTGAGTTTAAATAGGTTATTATTAATTATTTATGCCAGACAGGGATCGTTTTTCTTTCTTTTTGTCTGAGTAGTGAATAGGTGAACAGATTAATGTCTTATGTGTTAGAGAGGCAGATTGAAGAAAAGACTTTAACTTTTTCTAGCACATATTCAAAATGTCTAAACTTCACCGTTTCCATTTGTTCAATACTCTGTTGTTTAGATGACCTGCTATGCTGTGTGTACCTGTGTCTGAATCAGCTCGGCCCTGCATATCAGGGTCTGGAGCTGGGTGTTGGGGAGACCGTCCTGATGAAAGCTGTTGCTCAAGCAACTGGTAAATATATTTGTGTTTTCCCTAATGTCATTCACCGTTCTCCTTGCCTGACCCCTTCACTGTTAACTTCTGTTACCAGGGCGACAACTGGACAAAATCAAGGCGGAGGCTCAGGAGAAAGGTGACCTGGGATTGGTTGCTGAAAGTTCCCGTAGCAACCAGAGAATGATGTTTGCACCGGCCAATCTGACAGCAGGGGGCGTTTTCAACAAACTGAAAGAGATTGCTAACATGAGTGGAAACTCTGTGAGTACAAATATAGTAATAGTGATATTGTGAACATATTGTTACAGTTTAACACAACAATTTTAATATATTTTAAGATATAATTTATTCCTGTGATGGCAAAGCTGAATTTTCAGCAGCCATTACTTTACCAAAAAAAAACAATTTGAACAAGTTTAATTTTGTCCATGTATATGCTCTCAATGAAAATCAGCTTCCTCTCTCTTTTGCTCTTTCTCTCTCTGTCAGGCAATGAATAAGAAGATTGACATTATTAAAGGCCTCTTTGTGGCATGTCGGTTTTCTGAGGCTCGATACATTGCCAGGTGAGTCATTTCACCTTTCACTTATTACTTTTTCAATTTCTCATCTGACCAATCGTGCAGAAATGTTGAGTTCATTCTGAAAAATACAGAATAATGAATGTAATTTATGAATGACAGTTGATCTTTACTAAATCTAAATGATGTGCTGCTGGCCTTGATTATAGTGCTGTATGGTGACAGATTTGTATGCATATTAACGTGGAAATATGTTATTTTGATTGGTTGCTTGTGTGATTGACAGGTCACTGGCTGGGAAGCTGCGGATCGGATTGGCTGAGCAGAGCGTTCTCTCGGCTCTCAATCAGGCTGTGTGTCTGTCGCCCCCGGGCCAAGGTTTGAAATGATCCTAATGAAACTGGCATTAACACACATCATAATCAGAGCATTGATAGAACCTCCAGGCTTTCGGCATTTGCAATTAGATTATTCTCTGCCATGATGAATAAAAAATGAATAACGTTTAAACATGTAAATATTAATTAGGTGTCTATTTATTTTAGCAGTGCTGAAATGTTACTAATATGTTTTTCTTGTGTTGGTTCAGAGTTCCCACCGGCTGTGCTGGATGCAGGGAAAGGAATGAGTGCAGAAAACAAGAGAGCGTGGATGGAAGAGAAAGCACTGATCCTGAAACAGACATACTGGTGAGTCTTTTATGTGAAATATCTTATTCAGGTCAGTACTAAATAAAAAAAATAACATGTATTTGTATGATTGTGGTAAAATAATTAACATTTTGCACATACTGCAAAGTGTATGTAAAATTTTGAACAACTGTATATATGAATATACATATATATGAATCCTGTCAAAAGGCTGAAAATGTCAAGATTTTTTAATATTCTATTCTATTGGCTAGCATAAGGTAAATGTACACAGACTGAGCGCAATCTGATTGTCAAACACAAACTGGTGTTGTGAGGGATAATTATCCATATACTACAAACAATATTTCAATTACGACTACAGGTGTCCGCTGCATAACAAGTGCCTGTTTGATGAGTATTAGCATAATTTGTACCCTACAGGAAGTCTAATTTTAACAAATTGGACAGGTGTTGCACTTACTACATATAGCCTCAATGCATACAAATAATGTTTTCATTACTTTCACTCATATTGTTCCTCTCAGTGAGATGCCAAATTATGATGCTATCATTCCTGTATTGCTGAAGGAGGGCATAGATGAACTGCCCAATCACTGCAAGCTCACCCCAGGTACTGACCAATCACAACTTGCCCAGTTCTCCCACCCTCCAACAGAAAATTTAGTTTAGAATGAGACCAAACAATGTTGTGTTTTACAGGTGTTCCCCTGCGGCCCATGTTGGCTCACCCGACAAAAGGGGTCGGTGAGGTAATGAAACGTTTTGATGAGGCATCTTTCACCTGCGAGTATAAATATGATGGAGAGAGAGCCCAGGTGTGTGTTGTTTTAATATTGTTCCACAAGGTGGAGCCTTAGCCATAAAATTGACTTTCTCTTTCCATAGCAAAATATTATTTTTTTTTTTGGTTTGCATTTAACAGATCCATATTCTTGAGAATGGAGAGGTGCGCATTTTTAGCCGAAACCAAGAGGACAACACAAGCAAATACCCTGATATTATTTCACGAATCCCACAGGTAACACATATACACCCAGAGAGAAAGAAATAGATATAAGATGGATGCAAAAGCAAGTCACTGTGTTTAAAGCCGGGTGCACACTGTCCGATTTCTTTCCACAATTTTGCTGTCTAATTTCAGGGATAATAAAAGATTCCATCATATGGCAAAATTGGCGATCTTGGATCGCCTAAGCCTCAGTGTGACATGCTCACTGACGCCCACTTAGTTGCTTTTGCTAAGAAATCAAAATGGTTATGTTGGTCATGTTTTATAGAAAACATTTTGGGGTTGAAACTTAATATATACTATTACGGTGATTTAAAATGAATCAGTGTTTTTGTTAAAAAAAAATACTATTTAAAATATTTTTCAGTAATTAAAATAAAGTATAAATACTCTGACATGAAAAACTTAAGTGAAAATTAGACATGCTGCTTTGACAACTGAAATAAGTTTAAGTGCTAAAATTATTAAACTGAAATAAAAATAAAAGATATATTGATATAAAAAAACAAAAATGGATAAATATGAATAAATACCATTATAATATATAAATACTAAAATAACACTGAAATGGAGCAATCAAATATTTCAGAACTGACACAGTCTGGTGACTTCAAATGCCCCTTCAGTTTGTCAGTCATAACTGAAATGTAGCTTGTACAGTAGAGGTCTGCACGGGCTTTAAAGTGAAGCCCGTACCCGAGATCGTCTGACCCGACCCGACCCGACAGTTAAATTTAGAGCCTGAACCCGAAATCTTTTTTTTTTTTTTCCACAACAAATAGCCAATTTTTAAAAAATGCTGTATTTCACGATTGCATGCAACTTATGGAACCATTTAGACAAAAAGGTTCTTCTATGGCATCGTGAAGCACCTTTATTTTTAAGAGTGTAAGGTTGCATTTATTTGAATGAATTATAGGCCTATCATTTATTTGAATTAATTATAGGCCTTTCATTTATTTGAATTAGCGCACGCGAGAGAGAGAGATGAAAGTTGCGTGTGTGAACCTGCGTCTGCGCGTCTCTCTCTACAAGCAATGAGGCTTAGTTCCTTCAAAAACAGTGATTTTACCCCCTCATTGCAGAGAAATATAACGTTGCGAGTCAGTAGCCTGTCCAAGCTATTTTACTAATAAAAGTTTCCGTGCTGTGTTGTCGTGTGCTATAATGTGTGTGCGTGCGTCTATGAAAGCAGCGTAGCCTGCATATAGTTTTAGTTTAGCTATAAACCCGAGCCCAACCCGAAGCTATTCATTAAACATTAACCCGAACCCAACCCGAAAGTATTTCGGGACCCGTTGGGCTCGGGTCGGGTAGCAGACCTCTATTGTACAGTCAGTACATTTGCTGCCTTGGCTTTCACCCAATATCTCACTGGGATAATATTGTACAGTATTGTACTAGCAACTATTGTAAAGTACTCACACAGTGTGCACCTGACCAAATGTTTACATTGTATTAAGGCTGGAATACACTACAGGACTTTTAAAATCTAAACAACTGAGGATCACACACTACCAGACTTTCAGGTTGTTCTGAATGCAACAAACATGCACCTTGTTGCTAGGAGTTGCATGACAAATGATAATGTGTTCACATGATTTTCTATGAAATCTGTGAACTCCTGCTGCTCAGTGTCTGCAGATTGTCTTTGACTTTTGGCAACTATCGTCAGCCCATCCTGGCTGTAAATCCGGGCAAAAGTCCTGTGGTGTATTCCAGCCTTTAGTAAGAAAAAACACTGCCAGTCAGAACATATGATGTTGAATATGCAGCAACTTTGGGATTCTGTTCAAATGAGGTTTCACCGTGGATGGAGGTTCCCAACATGACACGACTAAAATAGAAAACCAAGCGTCTGACGAAATGTTTGCAGAAATTCAGACTAACATGGTTGAGATCACACCTGGTTTGGATGCGCTGTTAGTCTTTCTCACAGACTCTCTCTCTTTCTCTTTATGTTTCTGTGAGTCTGTATCTGTCTCTTTCTCTCTCTTTTTCAAAGGCCGTATTTGTCCTCTGTCATCCTGCTCTGCTCTCCTCACAAGAAAGCAATAATGGATTCCACCCCTAAAGCAAAGAAAGCATTTGATGAATGACACAAGCTAACACACAGATAAATCAATGAAAACGCTGTTGTTTTGCATATCATTGTCCATATCCAATCTCAGAACCGTAATATCTTTTTCTGCCTTCACTTTTCTCAGTTGTCTGATATTCAGTGCAAAATCTCATTATTGTACAAGTATCAAATTATTGTACAAGAAGCAAAACTGTCCGAGTTGTAAACAAGATGTCATGTGGGGAATTAATAAGTTCACTCAGCAGCAGAAATCAGTTGTCAGTCATGTTTTAGAGTGCTAAATATGGTAACGTTCTTGGTAAAGAGTGACAAATGTCTATATGTACAAACTAGCACTTAAAGGGTTAATTCACCTAAAAATGAATATTCTGTCATTAATTACTCACCCTCATGTCATTCCAAACCCGTAAGACCTTCGTTCATCTTCGGAAAACAAATTAAGATATTTTTAATGAAATCTGAGAGCTTTCTGACCCTGCAAAGACAGCAACTCAACTATCACGTTCAAGGCCTGAAACTTGAATTAAGTTTAGTAAAAGGAATATTCTGAGTTTAGTACAAGTTCATCTCAATTGACAGCATATGTACCATAATGTTGATTACCACAAAATTGAATTACCTCTTGTATCTCCTTTTTTGAGGCACTTGCAATGAAAGTGAATGGAGCCAATCCATAAACGTTAAAATATTTAGTTTCAGTAGTATAGACAAAAACAGAATGTGTATTAACACGAAAAACACATTATTTTTCACATATTTTACATTATTACAACACCTCTCTCCCCAGTCTGGCATGAACGGCTCGAATAGTTCCTGTATCAAATGAAGGCCCGCCTTC
>NW_015542398.1:189794-193702 GCF_001515605.1 Sinocyclocheilus anshuiensis | reverse complement strand
CCCAGTCTGGCATGAACGGCTCGAATAGTTCCTGTATCAAATGAAGGCCCGCCTTCTGAAATACGAAATGTGCTGTGATTGGTTAGCAGGGCCAATGTGTGTTGTGATTGGCGCCTGGTCGGGAAATGTCATGCCCCTTACCATAGCTGCCATCTTCAGTGTAAATATTGCGTCAAAATCAAATCAGTTTGAGTGCGATTTAAACCCGGATGATTGTAACCACTTTAAGTTCGTCTGCCTTGGGAAAGCTAGCGTGTCTCCGACATAGTGATAACACTCGTTGCCTTCTCTAGTGCAGCTCAACCAGGTCTCGTCCCATTCGTCGGTATTTGTGATGTCACAAATCCCGGAAAATATGCGTTGTAGTCCAAACGAGTCGTTCGTTGTAGTTTTTGAAAAGTGATTTCTGTTAAATAAAATATCTCCTTTTGAAGTGGACTTTGAGCTTTGTAACTTTGCAGATCTTTTTTAAGCTCAAACAGCAACAATACAGACTAAATAAAGTTGAAAAAGTGAAAAAGCATAATAGGACCCCTTTCATGAAGTGCTTTCATAAAGTTATAAGCTTTCCATTTCTCCTTTTAAAATTCTGCCTAAAAAGAGCCCCAATCACTAAAGTTGTAAGTGTCTCAGCGTATCCTCAAATTTTGGCTTTTTTAACATTTTTTTGGAGAGATGAGTAGTTTTTTTTTTTTTGTGGTAGTCAACAGTATGAAATGACTGCTGATTGAGCTTAACTTACAATATAGGCAGTTCACGCCAAGAACGATAACTGTAATAGCCCATACTGATGACCGATAAGCTTCTGTTTCTTATAAAGTGCATGCTGCAGTTTTGTCATCTGCTGCTTTAAATGCTCAAACTCTTTAAAATTGGGCGGATTCTGATAGGCTGTCATTATTGTTCATCAGCTGGAAAAAAACGTGAAAATCAGCTGGAAAATATTGTTCCTCTGTGTTGTTATCGTTATAGTTGCAGTGTGGACTTCTCTATTTTCCAAGAATTAGAATGATTATTGAAACTTTAGTTATTGTTCTTGGTGTGAACAGGCCTTTAGTCACTGTCACTATGGTTACAAGTTGTATTCTTGGCTGTCATGACGAGAATAGAAAAGGGGCTTGACTTCAGTTATTCATACAGACTGAATTCAAACTGCTCCTGTAAGATGTTGTATGAACAGGCACATCTGTTATTAAATGTGGTTGTCAGTCCCAAACACTGACTGTGAATGCATTCAATTATGTGAGAGGATTACAAATGTTTACAAAACCGCCCCATACCTTCTGCTGCAGCTCTCACAACTCAATATGCACTTGTAACATCTGTTGAATTGTAAATGTCACACAGCCTGAGGGTTCGATGGGTTGTGTTGGTGAAGTGGTAGTGTTTAAAGCTCAGGTGACCTTATAAACAAGTAATTTTAAGATGTTATGGCTGCGAGGGGCATATCTGCGGGGTGAGGCATTGTTTGGCATCGATGATCCAGTTTATTCAGGTGTTGATGGTAGATTTAATAAATGTCCTTACCTCTCTCTCTCTGACGTAGGTGAAGAAAGAGAACGTACGGTCCTGTGTTCTGGATTCAGAGGCGGTGGCCTGGGACAGAGAAAAGAAACAGATCCAGCCGTTTCAGGTCCTCACCACGAGGAAGAGGAAGGTGAGAGGAACAAATGGAGAGAAATTTAAACAGAAAAACAGCTGAATATGAAGGAAAGACACATAATTGAAAGGTTAAATGTATAAGGACAGATATTCCAGTAGCTTTTGGGAAGTTGACATGTCCTTCAGTGTGACATGCATTTTAAACCATTTTTAAAATATAAATTTTGCTAACTATTTTATATTTTTTATGCATTCATGACCTTATTTGGAAAAGAAATATAAAGAAAATCAAATCTTGATGTTTATTAAAAGTACTTTAAAAGTTCACGTGAGTTTGTGTGTATATTTCAGGATGTGGATGCATCTGAGATCAAGGTTCAGGTGTGTGTGTACGCCTTTGATCTGCTGTACCTCAACGGAGAGGTAAGACCATGATAACAGCTCCTAGCCAATCACATTTGAATCATTTTGCATCTCTCAGAAATCTCCCTTTTTACCTGCTATGTGTTACTTTAGTGAATTATGTGTCTGTCACAGTCTCTGGTGCGAGAGCCTCTAAGCAAACGCAGGGCTCTGTTATGGGAGAGTTTTGAGGAAAAAGAAGGAGAGTTTGTTTTTGCTCGATCTCTGGACGCTGACAACACGGAGGCCATCGCTGAGTTTCTGGAGCAGTCTGTACGAGGTGTGTGAATGACAGATCTAGAGCTGTGGCTCTATTGTATTTGTACTTTCATATGATAAAAAATGTTGGTATTGTATTGGTTTGCAATTTAAAAATGTGGGTCCAAAACCAGTTGATGATTGACAGACATTTAGAGTTGCATTACTCACTGTGAGGTGTTACTCAATCATTTAATAATAATAGTAATATCTATATCCTCATTCGCTAATTAATCTCTATTCATGGAGTTTTTCAATGGTTTAATTGTTTTGCAGATTCTTGTGAGGGCCTAATGGTGAAGACATTGGAAAAACATGCAACTTATGAGATTGCCAAACGCTCCCACAACTGGCTCAAGGTATCGCACACCACAGTGTGTTCATAGTGAAAATACACTTAATTAAAATGTTTAATTTGTCTTGTTAATGTAGTAAATGTTTTAGAATGCTATGTAGTCAATAGAAGAATTTCAGGAAAAAACTTGTGAAGTCAGACTGCAGGTAGAAAAGGTGCTTTAGTCTCAGGTTACGTCCACATGAAGCCAGAGCTTTCCCTATCCGATCTTTTTTTTCCCCTCGTCTCAAGAAATATCTGCATCCACACGAAACCACGAAACCGACACAAAACGATGTAGTATACATGCCAGACCAGCATGTGGCGCTGTAATTCTGCCACAGAGATACACTAAAAACGGAGAAGAAGACTATGCGCATAAACCTTGCGCGCGGTATACAAACGAACATGGAACAATACATTTATTAATCTGTGTTAATGTTAGTTAATAAAAAGACAATCGTTCAGTGTTTGTTCATGTTTTTGTTGCTGTTACGTGACGTAGCGGTGTCTGACTAGGGGCGAGACGTGGGCTGATGACGTCATCGTTTCAGAAAATATACAGATTCACTGTCCACACGAAAACGCAAGAGTGACGTTTTCAGATTTATCCACTCTGGGACCCGGTTTCAAAAAATATTGGTTTCACTCTCCCAAAACACTGGATCCGTCTGGACGAAACGCCTATACGATACAAAATGTATGCGTATACAGCTAAACGTGTCTCCGTGTGGACGGGGCCTCAGACAGACACAAGCATCCTTTGTGTTTAAAAAATAAAACCTAGATGAGTATTCAAAGTCAGAAGGAATGTGTAAGCCATTAAAGTGTAATTTCCACCCCATTAAGCTTTTCTCTTGCTCTGTGTCCATATCCTGACATTAAGGCTCAGTGTTGTGATGGAATATATACTCTTGACAGTAGAGATTCTTCTATATCAGGGGTCTCCAAACTTGGTCCTGGAGGGGCCGGTGTTCTGCAGAGTTTAGCGCCAACCCTAATTGAGCACACCTGAACCAGCTAATTAAGGTTTTACCAAGCGGCAACCTTCCGGTCTCACTTGTCAAGTCAAGTCAAGTCACCTTTATTTATATAGCGCTTTTAACAATACAGATTGTGTCAAAGCAACTGAACAGCATTAATTAGGAAAACAGTGTGTCAATAATGCAAAATGACAATAGTAAACACTAATTTTTCAGTTAAAGACAGTTCATCATTGAATTCAGTGATGTCAACATCCAGCTCAGTTCAGTTTAAATAGCATCTTTGCAATCATTTGCAATCAAGTCAACGATATCGCTGGAAATGAAGT
>NW_015542398.1:175955-184182 GCF_001515605.1 Sinocyclocheilus anshuiensis | reverse complement strand
ATGCTGCCACAGAGATACACTAAAAACGGAGAAGACGACTTGGACTATGCGCATAAACCTTGTGCGCGGTATACAAACGAACATGGAACAATACATTTATTAATCTGTGTTAATGTTAGTTAATAAAAAGACAATCGTTCAGTGTTTGTTCATGTTTTTGTTGCTGTTACGTGACGTAGCGGTGTCTGACTAGGGGCGAGACGTGGGCTGATGACGTCATCGTTTCAGAAAATATACAGATTCACTGTCCACACGAAAACGCAAGAGTGACGTTTTCAGATTTATCCACTCTGGGACCCGGTTTCAAAAAATATCGGTTTCATTCTCCCAAAACGCCGGATCTGTGTGGACGAAACGCCTATACGATACAAAATGTATGCGTATACAGCTAAACGTGTCTCCGTGTGGACGGGGCCTCAGACAGACACAAGCATCCTTTGTGTTTAAAAAATAAAACCTAGATGAGTATTCAAAGTCAGAAGGAATGTGTAAGCCATTAAAGTGTAATTTCCACCCCATTAAGCTTTTCTCTTGCTCTGTGTCCATATCCTGACATTAAGGCTCAGTGTTGTGATGGAATATATACTCTTGACAGTAGAGATTCTTCTATATCAGGGGTCTCCAAACTTGGTCCTGGAGGGGCCGGTGTTCTGCAGAGTTTAGCGCCAACCCTAATTGAGCACACCTGAACCAGCTAATTAAGGTTTTACCAAGCGGCAACCTTCCGGTCTCACTTGTCAAGTCAAGTCAAGTCACCTTTATTTATATAGCGCTTTTAACAATACAGATTGTGTCAAAGCAACTGAACAGCATTAATTAGGAAAACAGTGTGTCAATAATGCAAAATGACAATAGTAAACACTAATTTTTCAGTTAAAGACAGTTCATCATTGAATTCAGTGATGTCAACATCCAGCTCAGTTCAGTTTAAATAGCATCTTTGCTTCTTACTTCACTCAGTCATTTATTTACTTTATAACAGTAAATAAATATCTGTTCTGCATATCGGTTATCGGGCACCTAAACATGCAAATAATTGGTATCGGTATCGGTTGTAAAATATCAATATCGGTCGATCACTAGTGGTTTCAGCAACCAGCTCCCGCCTCTTTGCCCATTTTCGATTATCCGGGAGTGACGCGCAGCCAACATGACGACGGCCGGCTCGCCTACTTTAGGCTTCAAAAATGCTCTTCGGAAACCTACGGGTGACGTCACGGACACTACCTCCATGTTTTTATACAGTCTATGGGTTTTACTAGGCATACTAGAAACTTCCAGGCAGGTGTGTTGGAGCTAAACTCTGCAGGACACCGGCCCTCCAGGTCCGAGTTTCGAGACCCCTGTGCTATACCTTATATCAGGGATGTCAAACTCAATTCCTGGAGAGCCCTGCAGAGTTTAGATTCAACCCTAATTAAACACACCTGATCCAACTAATCAAGTCCTTCAGGCTTAGGCTGCGTTTACACTGGCACAAAAAATCCGATCTTTCGCTGCTCTCTCTCTCTCTCTCTCTCGCTCCCTCCCCCCTTAATTCGAATTAATTTCAATAAATATCATCTTTATTTCACTAAAGAATTCTACCTCTAACGAGCTGTAGATAAAATAGTCTAACAAATTAAAATTACTGTTATTTTCCGGTCTTTATCCGTTCAGTCAGATTTTGTGCTGCAAAACATCCATGACAGCCATTGTTCATGCTGGCAAATAATAATGGCCATTCGACGTGAATTATATAAATAATTTTTGATAGCACGGCCATTTAAAACCCGAGGGTCTACCATGTGCATAGTAAAGCAATCACTGCAGACAATCCTTTTGGGTGGGAATTAATGTAAACACAGATATCGGATACCAGTCGTGTCTAAAGTGAATGTAAATAGACGTGCCAAAAAATCGGATATGGTCAAAAATCGGATCTGTGCATTAAGACTTGCAGTGTAAACGCAGCCTTATTTGAAAACTACATGGTTTGTGTGTTGGAACAGAACTCTGCAGGGCTCTGGCCCTCCAGGAATTGAGTTTGACACTCTTGCCTTATATAATGTGATATATCCATGGTGCATTTTAAAGACAAAAAAATGCAGAAATCCGTAGTGTACTCTGCAAACTGTTGCTGATGGTTGTTCCAGATTCTACATTGTTTTGTGGATTGTAATGGGAGAGGTTTATATTTAGTCTGGTTTAACTCTAGGTTGTTTATGGTTGTCAGGCAGCTTGCCTTGTCAATACAGAATTCAACTAATTGCTGGTCACAGATGATTGTACTGTATATCGGCTATTTTACTACAAATGTGTCTCATCCAGTCAAATTCAGAATGTATTACTGTTATGAGTGTTTTGGTTTCTATCCGAGTGTGTCTAATGTGAAGCAGCTGTCGTGCGCTGATGTCAAACTTATTCATTAGTTGTGAATAATCTTTTGGTTTGCGTCCATCAAATTCCAAATGAAAGACAAAATAATCAAATGAGATGAAGTACATTTAATTTGTAGTGTTTCATTTATTGGATTACCAAAAAAGTATTACGACATGGTTATGTGAAATAAAACATTTGAGGCTTAATTTTCCAGCATAATATTTTGGAATGTTTTATCACTGTGTAAATCAAATTGACAAATTACTCATACTGTTATGCACACCAAGGCTGCATTTATCTGATGCAGCACAAATTCAGTAAAACATAATATTGTGAAATATTATTGCAATTTAAAATACCTGTTTCTTTGTATTTTTATTATTTTATTTCTGATGGAAAAGCTGAATTTTCAGCAGCCATTACAGGTTTCTTTATGATTCTTTGATGAATGGAAAGTCCAAAAGAACAGCATTTATTCAACAGAAATGTTTTGTAACAATGTAAAAGTCACTTGTGATCATTTTAATTCCTCCTTGCTGAATAATGAACTTCCCTCTCTCATACCTCCAGATGTCACATTAATTTATTTCACCAAGATTTTGTTTTTGTTGCTTAAAACTCCAAATTCATGGTCTCTAACATAAAGGGAGGTTTGACACAGCCCTTATGTTTCAAACTTGTGTGACTTCAGTGTAACACTAAATGTTCAGCAGAACGACAGCCTCAGTCACCATTCACTTTCATTGTATGAAAACAGTGTGGTAAAAGTGAATGGTGACTGAGGCTGTCATTGTGCCAAACATTTCTTTTTAGGTTCAACGGAAGAAAGAAATGGAAGTCATACAGGGTTGAAATGACAAAGTGGAGACTGATTACGATTTTTAGTTGTGTTGCCTCTTGGGTACATTTATCGCATTCCAATTGTTTATTTATTTGTGGGGTTTTTTTATACTCCAGAACACGACAGATACAGTTAAAAATGTTTTCTTGCAGTGTAGTTTAGCAATTTATTCTTATTTATACTACTGTCAGAACTGTCAATTGCTTGTCTGCTGTATTGTTTCTAATGGTCTGTTTCTGCAGCTGAAGAAGGATTATCTGGAGGGTGTTGGAGACACAGTGGATCTGTGCGTGATTGGTGCTTATCTGGGAAAGGGGAAGAGAGCAGGCAGCTATGGAGGATTTCTACTGGCCTGCTACGATGAGGAGAACGAGGAGTTCCAGTCTGTCTGTAAGGTGTGTGTGTAGAATGAGAGAGACCAGGGAAAACTAGGACTGTAAATCAATTAAAGATTTTAATTGAAGTAATTGCATCATATAGAAATTTAATAAAGTGACGTGACATGTGGCCAAGTATGGTGACCCATACTTGGAATTAGTGCTCTGCATTTAACCCATCCAAAGTGCACACACACAGCAGTGAACACACACACACCGTGAACACACACCCGGAGCAGTGGGCAGCCATTTTTTTTGCTGCGGCGCCCGGGGAGCAGTTGGGGGTTCGGTGCCTTGCTCCAAGGGCACCTCAGTCGTGGTATTGAAGTTGGGAGAGAGCACTGTACATTCACTCCCCCCACCTACAATCCCTGCCGGTACGAGACTCGAACCCGCAACCCTTAGGTTACGAGTCTGACTCTCTAACCATCAGGCCACGACTTCTCATAAATTGAATCACTCACAGATTTTGTAATTAATTATTGTGTAATGTCTAATTCATGTATATAGATATTACTCAATATTGTGAAATTATTACAATTACAAGAACTGTTTCTATTCCTTTGGTGGATCCTGAATTTTCAGCATCATTACTCCAGTCTTCATTGTCACATGATCCTTCAGAAATCATTCTAATATGTGTCCTTGCTATATAAGAGTATACATTTTTTTTCAAAAACTGACCCCAGATATTTGAACGGGAGAGTATATATATTAATGATTGTTGTGGTTTCGAATTTTAATGTTCATTAGTTTTTGCAGTATATTTATTTGTTGATTTTTGTCAGATTGGAACAGGCTTCAAAGATGAAGATCTGGAGCAACATTACAATCTTTTAAAGGTAAAGCAAGATTTACACTTTCTTGGTTTCCATGTTGTGTTCCTGTATTTATATGTTTAATGTCTTTATGTGCGATCCACCTCAGGAGCACATCTTATCTAAACCACGCCCATATTACCGTGTGGACCAATCAGCAGAGCCGGATGTCTGGCTGGAGGCGGTACAAGTGTGGGAGGTGAAATGCGCTGACCTTTCACTGTCTCCAGTCTACAAGGCAGCAATGGGATTGGTCAGTACACCACGCAGATGCGAATCATGAAGCTGAATCAGTTTTTGATGACTGATGTTTGTGTTGTATAGATCATGGTGCCAGATCTTAGTTCATAGTGCTTAAGTTTGGCTCTTCATGGTGCCATTCTCTCCTTGGCCTTTAGGTGGACCCAGAGAAAGGCATTTCACTCCGTTTCCCACGGTACCTCAGGATTAGAGATGACAAAAAACCAGAGGATGCCACCACAGGGTCACAGGTAACATATGAAATGCAGAATAACGAAGAGCAAGACACACCAGTGGACATTGTATATTTATTTACTACATAGTGCTTATGTGAATATAGTGGGTCCAAAAAGTTTGAAAAAGTAAAGCAACAATGTGTTTTGACATTAAAATGAATAAGAAATACTTAATATATGATATAATTTACACTACCGGTCAAAAGTTTGGGATCAGAACGATTTTTAACGTTTTTTACAGACGTTTCTTATGCTCATCAAGGCTGCATTTATTTGATCAAAAATACAGGAAAAATTTAAATATTGTGAAATATTATTATGTAAAATAACGTTTTTCTATTTTAATATAGATTAAAATTTAATTTATTCCTGTGATGCAAAGCTGAATTTTCAGCATCATTACTCCAGTCTTCAGTGTCACATGATCCTTCAGTAATCATTCCAATATGCTGATTTATAGTCGTGCTGCTTAATATTTTTTGGAACCTGTGATCTTTTTTTTTCAGGATTCTTTGATGAATAAAAGTTAAAAAGAAGAGCATTTATTTAAAATAGAAATATTTTCTAACAATATACACTACCGTTCAAAAGTTTGGGGTCAGTACATTTTTATTCTTTCTTTTTTTGAAAGAAATTAAAACTTTAAATTGAAGTTTACTTAAATTTACTTAAAACTTTAAGTGTTAAATTGTTAAGAAGTGATAGCAAATATTTATATTGTTAGTTTCTGAAGATCATGACACTTTATACCGGAGTAATGATGCTGATGGAAATTCAGCTTTGCATCACAGAAATAAATGATATTTTAAAGGATATTAAAATAAAAACCATTCTTTTATATTGTAATAACATTTTGCAAGATTACTGGTTTTTTTTCCTGTATTTTTGATCAAATAAATGCAGCCTTGATGAGCATAAGAGACTTCTTTAAAAAACATTACAAATCTTATTGATCCCAAACTTTTTGACCTTAATGTAGTGTATATCAATAAATATTTTATAAATAAACGTGTAATCAATATTTCATTCATTCCTTTGTAAATAAAATATACGTCTTACAGTAGAAAAAGCACAAATGTAGGAGTCAACAGTAATTACCCCACATGGGATGTTCCTTTCAAAAGCAAATGTCATAGGTGCATAATGTATGGAAAACGCAGGATATGACACCATATGTGTGTGTGATGTAGTTCCATGGCATATGAGACAGGAAGAGTGAGATTTTAAAGTAGTTTTTCCTTCTGAAAGTCAAACATGATGACATTGGCGTAGTTCAGAGCTTTGTGACATCGTGATTTAGTGGAGCAAGTGGAGTGGATCCGTTAAAGGAAATCCATCTTTTTACGCTCCACACTGTCTTTCTTTCTTTCCCCCGCTCATTTTCACAGTTCATTTATTTCGGTTTTCTTTTATTCCTGTCTCCCGATGGTTGGAAATGCACAGGCACACAAACACACCCTCTCAAAATGAACTATTCTGATCTCCTGCATCGGTCTCTCTCTCTCTCTCTCTCTCTCTCAGATTGCAGATCTCTACAAGAAGCAGCAGCAGATTCAAAACCAGGGTGAAAAACAAGATCTGGAAGACTACTATTGATCGCTGTGCTATGATTGGCTCCTGTTGTCAGCTTGTCTTATTCCTATTGGGCAATGGAGCATTTTTCAATATTATGTTGCATATTAATGTGCTGAATTTTAATGCTGTAATATTGTGTGACTTAATGCAAAATGGAAATGAACATGTAAATAGTCTTTCAATGATACAGAGCTAAAATAAACTTGCTTTTCACTAACTGACTGCCTAGGGTGTTTGTCACCGTGGTTTTGTGAATGTTTTGCCTTTTAGATCTCTTGTGTACTTGTGATCCCTTGTGTTTCCTGTATTCATGGTTGAATTTCACACATTTATTAGGTTATGGATGCCCATTAATATGCTGTTTTAAGTGTGTATCTATGCACAGATGATCATATGAGTGCATATTCATGTTGAAGTGTGTATCTTTAGCATAGTGGGTTTCCAGTGAATTGTCCAATGGTTCTATTGTCAGTAGCTAAAGATGGAAAATTATATTATCTAGCTCTTTCTTTCCATCACTCGCTTTTGTACTCTCCATCACTTCCTTCAAAGGTTTCCCGTTCTCTTCTCCACTACTTGCTCACCCTCTCTGAAATGAGCCTGGCAGGTTTTGACACTGCTTCTGTCAGAGTTAAGACCGTAAAGAGAATTTTAAAGTGTTGCTGTGACAGTCTAGTAATGGAGAACGTTCATAGGACAGGCTTCACCCATCTGTGGAAGTATTTGAGAAAGGAATTACAATGAATGAATACAAGTTTAATTAATGTGAAATAATACAGTATTAATAATTCAACAGTTAGTGCTCATTAAAATAGTCCATGAGCTGAATGTACTTGCTTGGTTTGGATTGCAGATAAGAAGATTGATTTTAAGAGCCTTGAAGCATTCGGCTAAATTACTCTGCTGTTCATTAGTAAGGGCTTGTGTTATAACCACATGGTTTTTTATTAACGAATCCAAGAACTGAACCAATCTAATCGTCCTAATATATACACAGGCTGTGCTCAGAATGGCATACTACCTTTACTATGCAGTATGATTACTGAGAAACTTTTTTTTTTTTTTTTTTTAATGTATATTTTGTTTCGTGCAAGAAATAATACAGGTTCGGGACTACATTAAGGTAAGTAATTGAGTTATTTATTTTCCCTCCATGAAGTATGCCTTTAAATTTGAGCTCACGCATTTGTACATTATGCACTATTGTATGACTATAGAAGTCTTCTGGGGAAAAAAATAGCCTAGCGTACGAGTCATATGGACCACATTTATGAGTTCATCTGTGCTTTTTGAAGCTTGAAAGCTTCGGTACCTGTTTGCTGTCTTCATCACTTCTCCTTTTATGATCCAAAAAAGAGATATGCGTGTTTGGAACGACTTGAGGGTGAGTAAATTATGACATTTTTTCATTCTTGCCTGACCTATCTCTTCTAGGCTTGTATTCCTTGAGTATGGACCAGAATACAGGTGCATCTCAATAAATTAGAATGTCGTGGAAAATTGAATTTATTTAATACACGAGTTACACAATTTGAGTTGAATTACTGAAATAAATGAACTTTTCCATGACATTGTAATTTATTGAGATGCACCTGTATGTGTGCGCGAGCGCTCAAAGGTTTCGCTGCCAGACTGTTTCCTCAGTGTAAATAAACCGCTCTCCACCCAGAGGACCGCATGTGTGAAGTGATAAAAATAAAGTAAAGTGAAGTGACATGTGGCCAAGTATGGTGACCCATACTAGGAATTAGTGCTCTGCATTTACCCATCCAAAGTGCA
>NW_015542398.1:175581-175836 GCF_001515605.1 Sinocyclocheilus anshuiensis | reverse complement strand
CCCTCCCCCCACCTACACCCCCTGCCAGTACGAGACTCGAACCCACAACCTTGGGGTTATGAGTCCGACTCTCTAACCATTAGGCCACGACTTCCGACTAGTATGTGTCATACTAACTTGTCAGCAAACAGTCGCAAACACTCCCTGAGAGTGTTTTAGCTCACAGAAACGGTGGAATGAGTCAAACGAGGCCCGTTCTCTGTCCTCCTCCATTGACAAGGGCCAGAGAGAAAGTATAACCCCATACTTGCCCCA
>NW_015542398.1:166971-175150 GCF_001515605.1 Sinocyclocheilus anshuiensis | reverse complement strand
TGGGTGCTCCCTGTGCCATCCCTGCCATGTGAGAACAAGAGCCGAGGGTAGAATGGAGGGAGGAAGAAAAGACATCGCTTCTTTGTCCCGATGTGACCCAGCTGAATGTCTGCTCTGTTGCCATTAGGCGTGTGTGTGTGTGTTGCTGCCACAGTCCAAATGGCTTGGGTTTGATGATGTCAGACAGTTTTAAGTGGTCTTTTGCGGTGGAGTGTGTGTGGATGTGTCTATTCGGTGACCTATAGGCCTAATGTCATCAGATATAATGTACACTGCATGGTATTCGCTTAGTCCCTTTCTATAGTCTTTGGTTAAACCACACTTAAATTATATAATTGCATTACTATACATATAATTGGAACATATTATAACGAATGATATCATTTCTCAAAACAAGTGGCATTTTTGTAGCAATACACTTCACAAAAAGGTTTAGATTTAAAATAATAAAGCATTGTTTAAATTTGAAACAAACAAACTGTATTTTGACTTTCTTGTCAGTTTAGTGTCATTAGATACTATAGTTTTTTTTATATTTTTAATTTGCCGTGCCTTATTATACTCTGGATCTCTGTATGTTCTTTGTGTGCTCTGATGGATTCGTTTTGGTTTCCCAAAATACTCGGCATTTGTTTTGAGGCTCTTTTAGGACAGTTTATGCATTGTGAGACTCTAACGTATCACTCTGATTATTTTCAGCGGATGTGTGTGATGTCATTAGTGGCATGACTGTGAACATTGTCTTACGTTTTAGTGTGTTAAATAATGGCTTTTCTAACTTTTCATTGTCAAGGACTACCAAATATAATGATTCCCTTAATATATAAGAAGCTACATATTTTTGTGTATAATGGTCCATTTATGCTGTTTGTGAAGATAAGAAGAATATATTACACTTAACATATTTAATATCTGATATTAGTGCTAACAGGCCTAAAGTTTTTATTTTATTTTTATTTTACCTATCACCTTTGTTGCTAGTAGGCATGTGTTTGATGTCACATAGCTTTAATTTTATTTTTATTTTATTTTTTGCTATGCACTATGTATGTCTCTATTTTGGGACATTGTGATATAAGGGTGATAATATAAAGAATAGGCTATATTACAGTTTATGTATTAAAATATTCTCTGATGTCACTTGTAACTTTGACGGCCATTAAAATGATCTTATTTGATCCAGTTTGAGATCTTGTTAAACCACAGACATGATTAGCACAGCATGTGTATATGGATACCATTAAAACACTAACATATAAGCAGTGATAATATTTCGGTATGGTTGACATAAAATGACCTTCCCTTCAAAGCTCCCAGCCAAATCTTTAAGGTGTTTTTGCATATTTTTACAGTTATTTGTAAAGACACTTTCAGCAGTATATAAAGTAGATATGCAATCATTTCAATTCCATTTCACATTAGTCTACACTTCAGTGGTTTATTCTCATGTATACACTGCAGCTTTTTTGCTTCACATACAGTCATTTCTTATCTTTTCTCAATTTTCTCTCTTTTGCAGGTTTTTCACCAGCCTGTCTTTCTTTCCCTGTGCTCATTCTACAGCTGTCACTCAAGACTGTGTGTTCCAGTAGCTCTCATTTGGGATTCAGCTGATGGTGCATTTTGATTGGTCTTGCTGTCAAAGTCAAACCCAATGTCAATACTGTGGTCATGCTCATTGATTTCCATCCGTATGCAACAGATGTCTAATATACTTGCATTAGCGTAAACTCAATTGCATCGCCTTGTTTATGCGTTCTCATCTTTGAGTTATGTATTCTTATTTGTCCGTATGTTTGTAGTTGTATCTCCCCCAGGATTATAAAAAATTGGCCAAAAATGCCTAAACTGGCATATTTGCTGAAGTAAAGGTTCACAGTCCTTGTAGATCTGAACTGAAAAAAAAGAAGGGGAGAAGGGACCCGTAACCTTGGAAACCAACTAGAACGTCATATTCGGCTGCTTTTGTTAGCTGATATACTGACCAGTGTGTATTATTACATTTCTCAAGTTGAGTAAACTGTCATTAGTTGCATTTATAATGTGCATATATTTATTTTTACTTTATTATCTAGCCTGTTAGCTTGCTTAGCAGCAAAACAGTCAAACTAGTTATTCTCCTATAAACTCATATCGAAAACTACTGTACCATATCTTAGTGATACTTTGATATATGCACTACTACTGAAAGGTTTTGGCTCAGATTATTTATTTTGAAAGAAATTCTTACTTTTATTCAGTGTGGACACATTAAATTGATTAAAAGTGACAGACTTTTAAATAGTTACAAATACATATATCTTTCAAATAAATGTTGAAATTTCATCAAAGTATCCTGTAAAAAAGAATGATGCTTTCCACAATAATATTAAGCAATATTAAACTGATTTCAACATTGATAATAATAAGAAAGAATGGCAAGACTTCTGAAGGATCACGTGACACTGGAGATTGCGTAATGATGCTGAAAATTTAGCTTTACATCCCAGGAATAAATTACATTTTAAAATATATTCAAATAATAAACACTTATTTAAAATTGTAATACGTTTTTACAATATTGCTTTTTTTTAATCAAATAAATGCAGCCTTGGTGAGCAAAAGAAACTTCTTTCAAAAATGTCTTTTAAAAATGTACAGACTCTAAACTTTTAAATGGTAGTGTATCTAAAACTAATAAGATGCTTTTAGCTGAACTGGTTTAACTTTTTTTTTTCCAGCAGGAAAAGCTTTGCTGCTGAATATAATGAATCAGTTGAGCCGGTCAACTAATGTGGTTTTGCTGTTTATGAAGGAAAGGTGAGCACGCCATCTTATTGGAGACCAAAGTTTGAAATTTGTGATCTTCACTGTACATTCAAAAGATACCCGATTCTCCTTCAAAATTGTCACTTTTATTAAATCGCTATGCTAGTGTCCTTATATCAACTCGTGTTTATGTCTCCCTCTCTAATATGTTCTGTCCGTTTTAATGCCATTTTACTGGAATAAGAGGAGTGGGTGAGAGACTGGAGGAGGAAAAGAATGCAAACCTTTGTCTACAGACACAATGATGGTGGAAGAGACAGAAAGCAGCTCTAAATTAGGCCCGCCCGCTCACCCCATGTCTTTCTGTCTGTCTCTCTCTCTCTGTATTGTTGTGTCTGGAAGACGTCAGCAGAGGAGAGGAATCTGAAGAGAGGGAGAAATGGAAAAAGAGAAGGATGAAGAAAGAGATGTCTTTGTCTCATCCCATAAATGTGTCCTGGTGAAAGGGCAGCGAGAGGAGAAACGGGGTCAAGAGGTGACTTTCTCTCTCTCCCTGTCTTTCTTTTCTCCTTGATGTGATATTGTTGTCAACATGCATTCATTTAACTTGTTTGTTGTTAAAGGGAAAGAGTGTAGCACAAACAATGCCAAAGTCATGGGTTCAGATACCAGGGAATACATGAACTGAAAAGATGGATATCTTGAATGCAATGTAACAAAGGCAGATAAACGTGCCTGCTAAATGCATACATTTAAATGCAAAAATTGAAAAAATATGTAATAATTATGTCATTCCAAACTTTTTTCCAAACTGACTTTTTGACTTATGTGATAAATGAAAGAAGATATTTTGAGCTTTTTTTTGTCTATAAAATTGAAGTAAATGGTAACCAAAACAAAATGATGGTGATTAAATAATTACAGAATTTAAATTTTTGGGCGAACTATCCCTTTAAACCTGTAAAGCCTTACGTATTAACCTGACATTTTTAAAGACAAAAATATATACGATTTTTAAATGTTTTGATACATTAAATGTAATTTTTTTTTAAACATATTTGATACATCAGGCTTTTATGGCACATATAATAGAATATTGAGCTCATACTTGAGGAGGGAAGAAGCACCTCCATTTTTTCATAAATATGCAATTTGGTATTGTTTGCAGATGTTGTTTTTATGTGGCCAAAAAGTGAAAATGAAAATTGTAATACCTTTAATATAAATAACTGAGAAGAGTACAGCAAATTCATATCAATATTAGTTGTCACTCTATATTTCCCAATATTATACATTATTAAGATGATATTAAAATGCTTAGTTTTATGATCAAAAGTTTTCATTGTTTGGAAAACTATAATGCAAATACAATACAATGATGATCGAAAGATGTACAAATAAATGTTCTTCAAAGCCTGTTTTATCATATTTGATAGTTTTAACAATTTTTCTAAAACATTATGTACTGATGATATATAATCAGATAAACCTATAAGTTGCTCCAGTCCAGTAAATATTCTTCTTGCAATATTAATAAAAATATAAAAAGTAATCTTAGGTTTACTTTATTAAAATCATTATAGATTTTACAGAAAAAAGTAACATTTTTACAATTATACTAGAAGCCGTTTTACTTACTAAAAGAGTATAAACTAGCAATCAAATGACAGAAGGCATGTAGTAGATTGTGTTCAACAGTAGCTTTGATCATGCTGATAATTTAGAGGTCTTAGGGATTCATATATCAAATATAATACAGTAGGCTTTATAGGGTTAAAGATGAAGTGTTGGTCCAGTTTAATATGCAAATTAAGGTAGGTTGATTCCTCCGATAGTGTAAACACCATGGCACATCAAAACATTGCTCTGGCAACATTGGCTCAACCATTTGTCTTGAATATGGGGCATAAAAACCTGTTTGGCCGAATAATGGAAGACGGGGGAATGGTCAGGAAACCTGTTTGGAAAACAATATTACATTATTTTGTGATGCTGGCGGCACATAAATTACGCCCGTCACCTTTCTATCCATCGTCCTTCCTGTTACGGTGAATGTGAGTGGCAGGCAGATGGCGACCGGGTCAGGACAGGTGAGATGGAAAAGACCTGCAGCTCATTGTGGTTTCAGACCAGCGGCTTCTCAGGGTATGTTTTGTTTATAGAGCCGAATCATCAGCATAAGAGAGGAAGGATTACAGACAAACAGCACTCAACCGTGACAGGATAAGAAGAAGGGAGGTATCAGAGTATTAAACCACAGACACACACACACTGAACTCCAAACATAATCTAACTCAGAGATTGTCTTTATTGCTGCAGTGTCATTGTCCTTCAAATTTAATCTTTCCTTGTCAAACAGATGCTGCGATGCTTTTATTAACTGGTTGAAGAGTGAGAGAGAGGATTCATTCTCAGGTTATTGTATCGCTTGTCCTTTCTATATCGTGTTCATAGACAGTCTTTTAGAAGGAGACAGAGAGAGGGAGCGAGAGAGACTATTGTGTCAGGGACGGGGCCAAAGAGAGGGCAAGAGATAATGAGGTGGTGGAGGCGGGGCTTAACTTTGGGGTGTGGTTGGGTATAAAGTCCAGGACTGAATAGTCTCATCTTGATGCCCTCTGGTCTCATTCCCTTCTTCCCTCTATCTCTTCTCCTTTCTCCATCCCTCACTCTCTCGGAACCCCTCATATACTGACCTGCGGGGAGATCGGAGGGAGATCATGCTGTCTGTACTGGCACTGACGTCCGTGGTGCTCTTGGGCATAGGTAAATACATTTCATCCATCTTGCATTTCATCATTTTGTAGCAACAAAGCAAACAAACTAACTTTGAGGCTAACCAGAAAATGTGCAGAAGTCCTTCTCGTTCTCATACAGCATCTGTACAGTATGAGAGAATTATTGTGCGTTCAGACTCACCTGTGGTTTGTGCACCTGTCGCTTACCTGTTCAAAACTGGCCAGGTTTGAGAGATGCGGTAGATCAGAAAGAATAGAGAGAATCTTTCCTTAATTTTAACTGCTGTTTTCTGTTTTAAATAGAACATTGAATTCTTTTAATTATATCTGCAGGTTAATTATTATTATTTGCATTTCACATCTCTAATATTACGGTTTTATTCATTTTTTTAGATTTGTGTCTAAATGTAGGCTAATTTTCCTGTGTTTGTATGCTCCAGCCTCTCAGATCACGGCTATTGTTGTGTACACAAGCTGGGAGAGACATGCGCTGGTGGGCTCAGATGTCAGACTCTCTTGCTCTTTCTTCTCTTGGCAATGGACTTCTCCAGACGTAACCTTCTCGTGGCACTACCGTCCAGATGGGGCGAAAGAAGGCATCGCAGTGCGTAGAAACACACACCTACACTTTTTCTGCTCTAGAGATATGTGTAAGAAATTATTTAAAGCAATAGTTAACCCAAAAGATATAAATATAGCGTACTATAGCATGGAACACACAAGAGATATTTGGCAGAATGTCCAGGCTTCTCTTTTCTTTACCCAGGCCCCCATCCATATTCATCATAAATAAAAGAGTTGCCTGTACAGTCTGCTAAACATCTTTTTTTTTTTTCTTCTTCCTTTGCAAAAGACAAAGTTACACAGGTATGAAAGAACATGAGAGAATAAATGACAAAGTTTGTTTTTGGGTGAACTTTCTCTATAAGATGTTGTGTCTATACAGACAAACACACAAAGCTAATTTACAGAACATTTTATAATAAATGTATTGACTAATCTACATCTAAAAGCAAATTAATTGCACATTTAGTTTTAGGTCATTTGTTTTTTAAATATTGCACTTATTTCTGAATAGTCAAGCATTCTTCAGCCAACAAAGGCATTTTAACCAAATCAAAAGATTAATATTTTTTCATCACATAACTTTATTTGACTGGATGCCTTATTGTTGTCTATATTCCAGAATATCTGAAAAGACAATTAAAAAGGCAGTGCTTGCTTGAGAGCTTTAGTTTCACAAGTTTTTAATAATTATTTTAATTTACAATTACAGCATGAAGCCTCATATTATTAATGTAGTGTGATTGCATTTCTCTAAACCTGTTACAAGGTGTTTGCACTGGTAGTGTAACTCATATCTGTATGAAAACATGCCCACCCCTTGGGAATAATATCCATGTGTCTGTGTGGTTTGTAGAGATACACTCTTAAAAATAAAGGTGCTTCAAAATTTTGATTTTTGGTTCCACAAAGAACCATTCAGTCAAAGGTTCTTTAAAGAACCATCTCTTTCTTACCTTTTTGTAATCTGAAGAACCTTATTTCGCCACAAAGAACCTTTTGTGAAACAGAATGGTTCTTCAGATGTTAAAGGTTCTTTATGGAACCATTTAGACAAAAAGGTTCTTCTATGGCATCGTGAAGCACCTTTATTTTTAAGAGTGTAATTACCATGCAAACAGAAACATTAGGTCCTTGTGGGTGTAGTTCTTCTTGCCGTGCAAGTCTTTAAGTTGGCCAACCGGCTGCATTCATTTTACACTGGAGGTAGTTTTGCTGTGAAGATTCTCTGCTTTCTTTTTAATTGATGCATTTGATATAATCATATCATATATATATATATATATTCTCGGAACCCCTCATATACTGACCTGCGGGGAGATCGGAGGGAGATCATGCTGTCTGTACTGGCACTGACGTCCGTGGTGCTCTTGGGCATAGGTAAATACATTTCATCCATCTTGCATTTCATCATTTTGTAGCAACAAAGCAAACAAACTAACTTTGAGGCTAACCAGAAAATGTGCAGAAGTCCTTCTCGTTCTCATACAGCATCTGTACAGTATGAGAGAATTATTGTGCGTTCAGACTCACCTGTGGTTTGTGCACCTGTCGCTTACCTGTTCAAAACTGGCCAGGTTTGAGAGATGCGGTAGATCAGAAAGAATAGAGAGAATCTTTCCTTAATTTTAACTGCTGTTTTCTGTTTTAAATAGAACATTGAATTCTTTTAATTATATCTGCAGGTATTTAGTTATTTTTTTAATTTGTTTTTTTATTTTATTTTGTTTCTTGTTTTCTAAATGCGCAAAAATATCAACGAGAATAAACTGCAGTATCAAGAACATTACAAAAACAAGCGTTTGTTCTTGTTTTTGTTCTGGATCAAGGTTTATTTTTGTATCAGCTGTCTATTTAATGATTTTGAGCTTTTGTAATACTTTCTAACGTGTACTTGAAATCCTCACTCTATAGAATATATTAACAATACAAATATATACAGTATATACGTTATATATATATAAATATATATAAACTTTTATTGACTTAATTTGATATTTTAATTATATTATTTTGTGCAAATTAATATTTCTGACCATCATTTAAAATACATTTTTAGTGACAAATTGCTGAATTTTAAGTTTCAAAGACGTTCTTAAGATTTATATATATATATATATATATATATA
>NW_015542398.1:123580-166916 GCF_001515605.1 Sinocyclocheilus anshuiensis | reverse complement strand
AACAAAGAGTGAAAAATTGAAGGGGGTCTGAATACTTTCCGTACCCACTGTGTGTATATATATATATATATATAATCTTAAGTAGTTTTACATTTTATGATAAGATATAGGATGATAACCGCTTTCTATCATTATTTAGATTTTCCACTACGTAGGTGGAGCTGCCTACGTGGATAACAAAGGCCCATTCCGGGACCGTCTGGAATTTGTGGGGAACCCCAGTCGCCGTGATGGCTCTATCCTGATCAAGAACCTCGACTTCTCAGACAACGGAACCTTCACCTGTGACGCCAAGAACCCACCTGACATTGCCGGCCGCCCCTCCAGCGTTCGACTGCTGGTGTTTGAGAAGGGTAACAGATCACTATGAACATTTTTGTCTTCATCGACTAATAAAAAATTATTTTGAAAAACAAAAATGGCTTCTTTGCAGAGAAACACCTTACAAAAGAAAGTCATTCGAGTTCCTCCTTTGCTTTCGCCTCTTGCTGCAGTTACTATCAAGACTGCTTTTTGCCTTTAGGCCCATCTTATTTCAGGGTGGCATACAAAATCTAGGAGATCATATGGCAGAAGATGAAAGTTTGCTGCTAATGGAAGTACAAAATAACAGTAAATAGAGACCCGAGTGGTTTCTTGTGTGGTTGTGCATTTTTTTCTGAGAGTACAATTTCAGTGAAAAATAGTCATTGTTGAATCCAAATGCCTCACACAGAGCCTAATTCATCAAATAAATGCTTTTTTGCACAGATGTTTTTGATTTTCTTCTTTGTTTCCCTTTTAAACAGTAAATTTAACTTCTCAGTGTGGTATTAGTGGTATATGCTGGCCTGGTTGGGAGGAAAAAATTAGAACATTTCCAGGTGGGCATTGATTGATGTTGTTTGGAGTTATTTTTCAGTAATATAGTCGTGTCTGTAAAAATCCACACCACATAAAAAAGGTGCATTAAGGCAAAAACATAATGCAACTAATAGATCAGTAAAACTGTACAGGAGCTCTTTAATCTGCAGTCCTCAACACTTCTCACTTTATATTCTCTCCTTTTCTCTCAGTTCCAGTCCAGGCTGGTGTGATAACAGGGGCCATTATTGGCGTAGTGTTGGGACTGCTGATCCTCATTGTGGCAATTTACTATCTGATGCGTTTCCTGGTCGCTAGACGAGTGTTCAGCTTGAGCATGAGGTCAGTCTGGGAGCATCTGCTCCCTCAAGCCCGACCCGACCCTCTGCCCGGCCTTGACACACACACTCCTGTTCACACGCATACGCTTACCACAACACAGCCCAGATCCCCACCAGTCACACACTCACACAAAAACACACACGTCATGAGCAAGGCATTGACAGAACCCCCAACCAAACTGGGGATTACTAAGTCACCTATTCTTGCATAGCCGGACTAAATGCACTACTATTTTACCAAGATCTGCACACTTAGACAGGAAGAGTGACATTTGAGTAACCAGCCACTGTTTTGTTTTTATGTGCCTGTCCATTATAGTTATAGTCTGTCCATAAATATGAAGTATTAATGTACAGTAACTCACTCAATATACTGTTCTACTTTGGCAAATCTAGTTAATAGTTCTTCTATAGTGCTTTTAAAGTGCTAGTTGTATCAACCTTGAACAACTGTTCAACAATTTTTAGCCAACTGTTAAAAAATAAATAAATAAAAATCAGTGTACCCTCACTCTCTTGTGAATAGATTGAGGGTGGTCCATCTAAGGCTGAGACTATTGGACAATTACATAACAAGTTGAGTCCTCCTTCAACCAGATGGCCACATTGTTCATGCAATTTTTGTATTTTTGTCCCCTTAGTAAACATGGCAAGAAAGGCAAAGGAAAAGAAGGATCACAGCAAAAACAGGCAAGTGCTCACCTGTGTCCACCCTAAACACGCACACAAACACACACAAGCACATATTCACATACACACGTGCTTGCTAGTTTCTTTAAAGACCTCCTGTCCTCCAGTGGTCTCCCCCTCTTTTGTCTGTGGTTAGTTTTGACCAAGGTCTTTTTTAAAACAAGTCAAGTCAGTACATTTCCACACACTACCAGTCAAAAGTTTTGAATATTTAAGATTTTTTGTTTTGAAAGTCTCTTATGCTCACCAAGGAGGGATTTATTTGATCAAAAATACAGTAAAAATTTTAATATTGTTAAATATTATTGCATTTTAAAATAACTATTTTCTATTGTTTTAATATATTTTAAAATATAATTTATTTCTGTGATGCAAAGCTGAATTTTCAGCATCATTACTCCAGTCTTCAGTGTCACATGATCTTCAGAAATCATTCTAATAACACAGAGCCTAATTCATCAAATAAATGCTTTTTTGCACAGATGTTTTTGATTTTCTTCTTTGTTTCCCTTTTAAACAGTAAATTTAACTTCTCAGTGTGGTATTAGTGGTATATGCTGGCCTGGTTGGGAGGAAAAAATTAGAACATTTCCAGGTGGGCATTGATTGATGTTGTTTGGAGTTATTTTTCAGTAATATAGTCGTGTCTGTAAAAATCCACACCACATAAAAAAGGTGCATTAAGGCAAAAACATAATGCAACTAATAGATCAGTAAAACTGTACAGGAGCTCTTTAATCTGCAGTCCTCAACACTTCTCACTTTATATTCTCTCCTTTTCTCTCAGTTCCAGTCCAGGCTGGTGTGATAACAGGGGCCATTATTGGCGTAGTGTTGGGACTGCTGATCCTCATTGTGGCAATTTACTATCTGATGCGTTTCCTGGTCGCCAGACGAGTGTTCAGCTTGAGCATGAGGTCAGTCTGGGAGCATCTGCTCCCTCAAGGCCGACCCGACCCTCTGCCCGGCCTTGACACACACACTCCTGTTCACACGCATACGCTTACCACAACACAGCCCAGATCCCCACCAGTCACACACTCACACAAAAACACACACGTCATGAGCAAGGCATTGACAGAACCCCCAACCAAACTGGGGATTACTAAGTCACCTATTCTTGCATAGCCGGACTAAATGCACTACTATTTTACCAAGATCTGCACACTTAGACAGGAAGAGTGACATTTGAGTAACCAGCCACTGTTTTGTTTTTATGTGCCTGTCCATTATAGTTATAGTCTGTCCATAAATATGAAGTATTAATGTACAGTAACTCACTCAATATACTGTTCTACTTTGGCAAATCTAGTTAATAGTTCTTCTATAGTGCTTTTAAAGTGCTAGTTGTATCAACCTTGAACAACTGTTCAACAATTTTTAGCCAACTGTTAAAAAATAAATAAATAAAAATCAGTGTACCCTCACTCTCTTGTGAATAGATTGAGGGTGGTCCATCTAAGGCTGAGACTATTGGACAATTACATAACAAGTTGAGTCCTCCTTCAACCAGATGGCCACATTGTTCATGCAATTTTTGTATTTTTGTCCCCTTAGTAAACATGGCAAGAAAGGCAAAGGAAAAGAAGGATCACAGCAAAAACAGGCAAGTGCTCACCTGTGTCCACCCTAAACACGCACACAAACACACACAAGCACATATTCACATACACACGTGCTTGCTAGTTTCACCTCCTGCCTCCTGTCCTCCAGTGGTCTCCCCCTCTTTTGTCTGTGGTTAGTTTTGACCAAGGTCTTACAAGTCAAGAGTCAAGTCAGTACATTTCCACACACTACCAGTCAAAAGTTTTGAATATTTAAGATTTTTTGTTTTGAAAGTCTCTTATGCTCACCAAGGAGGGATTTATTTGATCAAAAATACAGTAAAAATTTTAATATTGTTAAATATTATTGCATTTTAAAATAACTATTTTCTATTGTTTTAATATATTTTAAAATATAATTTATTTCTGTGATGCAAAGCTGAATTTTCAGCATCATTACTCCAGTCTTCAGTGTCACATGATCTTCAGAAATCATTCTAATATGCTGATTTGGTGCTCAAGAAATATTTCTTATTATTAGCAATGTTGAAAATAGTTGTTCTGCTTAATTTTTTGGAAACTGTGATACGTTATTTAAAAGTTTGAGGTAAGATTCAAATTTTTATTTTTATTTACTAATACTTTTATTTAGCATAGGCACATTAAATTGATCAAAAGTGACAGTAAAGACATTTATAATGTTATAAGATCTATTTCAAATAAGTGCTGTTCTTTTTAACTTTCCATTTATCAAATAATCCTGGGGAAAAATATTCCACAAAAAATATTAAGCAGCAAAAGTTTCCAGTGATAATAAGAACCATTATTAATAATAATTTGAGCACCAGTAATAACTGAGCACCAAATCAGCATATTAGAATGATTTTATGTTGTAGTAATAATCAATTAAACTGTAATGTAAAAAAATGTAAAATAAAACTGTAATAATTTATATTAATAAATAAATAAATAAATATAAAAAATAAATATAATATAATGTAATAATAAAAATAAGCACTAAAGAAATGTCAGGTTCATGGAAGTTAAAACTCCAATTTTAAAACTCCAAGCCTACATCTACCTCAGTGTTTGTGCTCCTGTCTGCATGCCAGCTTATGAAGCCTCATTCGCAATGCATGTAAACATACTTGTAATACAGTACATGTCTAGACCAGAGTAGCTGTACCTCATCAAAAATAGAAGCAGGGGATATTTGGGATACAGCACTGGTGTCAAAACTACATTTTTTGAAGGATACAAGCACACAGGCATGTTTGTTGTTGCCACATACAGTATACTGCAATTGTATGCAACAAGTCATGTGGAGAGTTATATATATATTAGGCTACAGTGTAACAATCCTTTAAAGGTTACAACATTAAAGGTTAAACCAACGCAGAAAATGAAAATTGATTTGTGGTCCAGATTTAAGAATACACTATATCACTCTCAGCTCTTCCCTATGGTCCTGTGGACATCAGTGTCATTGAGCTGGCAGTCAAATGGAGCTCATACATCTTTTTCTGTGCTAACGTGCCATTCATTTACATACCAATTTACTTTTCTTTCTCTGTCTCTTTGGGTTTATTTTCTTCTGTGCACTTTTCCATGCCATTATCCTTCACTTCCTCCATATCACTGATTTTTCTCCTCTAGCTGTCTCGTCCCCTCCCTTTCCTGCTGTCCTCTGTTCTCTCCACAGGTGAACAGTAAAATGCTGTCAGACTGAATCATGTATCTGCTTTAATCATATATTTTATCACGACAAACACAATCACGTACAATCAAGCCACCGCCTTCCTCGTACTCATCTCATCTCTTACAGGATCAAACTAGCAGATTTCCAATCTTGTATTGTTTATGTTCTTTCTGTTTTTATTGCCTTTCTTCTTTCTTTCTTTCTGTCATCGGTTTCAGTATACACTCCTCTGTTTGCGCTCCTCTGTGTGCGTCTCCTGTCAGCTTCACTCTTTCTCTTTCACTTCTTTATTTTCTTGGTTCTGTCAGTGTAAACCCAGTCTACCCTCCAATATCCAGTGAACTGAATGCAGGTTGATAAAGAGTCTATGTGCTGCAGACTAGAACTAAGATCTCAGGACTTTAAAATCCCATAGCGGAAACTTGCTGCATAGTTTTACGTGAGTATTTAGATTACAAAAGCAGCAAAAAAAAAAAAAAGATAAGATGTTCAGTAACAGATGTACATATTTCTAGATTTGACGTCACAGAACTTACAGGAATATTTTGGGGTTAAAAACAAGTTCAAATCTGTCAACAGAATTCTAAATTCTGTGATATTTCAGTTTAAGTTGTATTTATTCCAAAACATTTCTTTAAAGGTGAAGTGTTTAATTTCTGCACTAATAGTAGCATCAGATGGAACTGTAAAAACAATGATGTTATTACTGCAAAAGTACTGGCGTTATTTTTGACAGTATCTTTCGAAAACCCTCCTACCACCCTTTTATGATTTTGACAAATGGGACGTCCTGCCATAAACTCATAATGTAATGTTTCTATTTTCAAAAAGCCTACTTACTGTAAAACTGGGTTAAAGCAAAGTATTTTATTTGGAAAATGTATTCACTTCACCTTTAATTGAGTTACATAGTGCAGCACCATTTCAGGTTTCTGACAGAACTGAAGTGAACCTTTATGAAAAAAAACCAAAAGATAATCAAACATGTTTCAGCATCCCAAGGGGTCAAAGGTCAGCTGTATACAGATTCTTTTATTTAGGTGCTGTGATGTCACGCTATCACTCCCTAACTGGCCACTTCCTGTTTTGTCCTCCCTTTCCAGAAACCGAAAGTTCCCCTGGTGTTCATCTCCTTCTAACCACTCGTTTAGCATTTCACTCTTTCTTCTTCTTCTCTTCTGTAATGAAACTACCTCCCTTATTCTGGTTCCTCATATCCGTTAAACTCATCTGACCATTCCCACCTAACCCACAAGCCCTTCTTTCTTCTTCACCCCTCTATCTTTTATCTTCTTGCTTTCTTTCTATCCCCCCCCTCTCTCTCTCTCTTTCCTCCCGTAGTGACTCACTCCTTCCGTCTCCACACTCCCTCTCTCTTTCCAGGCTTTGGCTGTGACGGATCCGGCCAAGCTGAAGGCGGCAGCATCAGAGAAGAAGAAACAGGAGTCTCGCAGGGAGAAGAAATAGGGATTGTGGAGCAGAGAGCTAGAGCTCCTGAGCGGGGCCTCCTCCACCCAGACCCAAGCCCAGGAAGAGGCAGCGGGGATGGGCAGGCAGGGCAGGGTTCTTATGACCATTGAGCTAGAGCTCACTAAACAGGAGAGAGAGGGAGGGCAAACTAAAACGAGTCCCGCCGCGTTCTTTTCTCAACTTGCGCGCAAAATCGCTCTCAAGTGAAAGAGACGGGTATGAAAAGAGGGGGTGGTGGAGAGTTTTGGAGGCGAGGAATGAAAGATGAATCTTTAAAAACAGGAGGACAGGAGAGGGGTGAAGTTTCTCATTTTACTTCCAACTAAATAAAATGTGTGGTTAAAAAAAAATACAAAAATACTGTGTCCAATCTAGGTGCAGCACAATAAAGCTACAAACTACAAGCAACAAACGCAATCTCTATGAATTTTGTTGCAGCTGTGACCAGATATTTAATAATTATAATATATAAATTGTGTTGCTTTGGTTTTTGTATTTATGTTCAGGTTAAAAATTCTAAATAGCTTCTATTCAAAAAATGTTCCATTTTAATAATTTTTAAAAAATTATATAATCATGAAAATGTGATTAAAAATTGAATTGAAAAAATTTATATGAATTTTGGAATCTGTTGTATTTGATTTGTCCCTCTTTTGCTTTAATAACAGCAGCATTCGAGCTGCTTGAACTACTTGATGATCGTGTTTTCCAGCATGATTTGAGATGATCCAAACTGCATCTTGAACTTAAGTGGAAGCAAGAACATTTTACTGTACAAAGGAATTCACGTGTACAATGTTTCTTTTTCATTAAACTACAAATAGTGCAGCATTTTAAGTCCTTATATATAAATCCTAAACCCTTCTGGGATTTCTCCAGGTTTAAATGAGATCAAGTCCCATATTTTCAGAGTGGACTTTTGAACCCCATTCTAGTCGTATATTGTACATCTGTTCTGTGAAAATGCGCTCAGTTTTTGTTTTCAGGGAGGTCAGACAAATTACTTGTCGCCTGAAAGTTGTCGTGTTGCACCTGGTTAGGACACAGTCATAAGAAAAAATTAAAAATAAATTTTAAATCACACATTCACAACAAAACCCAGAGCTGAGGGCCGTCCATTACACGCACACTGACAGTTTGTGAGAGCTGTAATCATGGCAGAATGGTGAAGATTTCCTCTTGTTAAGTGACAGAAAGCTCTGCCATCTCTCTCTCTCTCTCTCTCTCTCTCTCTCTCTCTCTCTCTCTGCACACACATGCAATCTTATACAAGAACACAATCTGAGCTGCACACTTTTCACACTTTGTACTTTTGTTAAAAAATGATTTCGGAAACTTTATATTAACTGTCTTTTTTTCTCATTCCCTCCCTCTCTTTCTGTTTTTCTCTGTTTTACTGCCTGTCGCTCTGTTTTTGTCTGTCTTTGGTCTTCCTATTCTCTAATCTCTCTTCCTTATACCATTTCTGACACCTTTTTGTCTTTTTTCTACTTTTACATTTATACTTTCACCATTCTTGTCATCTGATATATTGGTGCTATTACATCACTTCCTGTAGGCTGGCCCCCTAAAGTAGCCTTCCTCCCCACCCTTCTTTTACTGAGAGCTAAGATTTTTTTAGTCATGGAATCACACACACACACACACAGTTCCTCACAGTTAAAATTTCATTAGTCACATAAAATTTGTTCATATTTCATCCAACACACACTAACACTCATGGCGTCATCTCATGTGTCCCATCAAGCAATTTTAAGTGCTATCCCAATAGGTTTGTGACAGAAATTCAAATCTGACTTAGAGTTGTAATGTGTTTTTGCTCTGACTGCAGTGACTGAAATACCCAAAATGACGTCGATACTGTTGGCAGAGACACTCAAACACACGCTGTGAGAGTTACTTGATACTCTAAGTCAAATTCTCATGTCTGTCCGCATAAGCTGTTGTCTGACAAACAGCTGATTATTTTAACACTCACTTGTAACTGGAGAACTATCTGTCTCTCTTCTGTTCAACTGTCCAATGAGAGCCGGCTCCTATGGTTGCACTTTTTCCCCGACCATCTCCACACATATCATTAGTTAGGCACATCGCTCCATCCCGAGTTTAACTTCAGCTCTCTCTAATCCTCCTCTAACTATTATGAATGCTCATCCACCACCACCTCTTCTCATCCCCTGTTTCTGCTGGTAAGAAAACCCCAGTGCTCTCTCCTGCCCCCTGCTGCCCACAGGAGAAAACGTTTTAATTCGGCCATACTGTCGCAAAGACGTCAATGCAAAAAGTGTAAGTTCATTTAGCTAGCTCTCTGCTGACTACGATAGATGCGTGTTTTTCACACCTTTGCATGTGTATGTTTTTAGTCTGATGACGTGTCTGTAACCTGTCAATGTGTTTAGGGAACAAAACGACATAAAAACAACATTGTAGCAACGTTCGTCACGTCATCGTTAGTAGTGACAAGCTGTGCAGCAGCACCCTGGGACTGTTTGTGTGTTGGATGCAGAAATGTAATAGAGTTTAATGATGTTTAATAATATTTCTGCACTTTCATTTGATTGACATGGCAGAATTCATGTGGTTGTTTCTTCATAACAGTGTTTACCATCAGGGTGTTGGCGTGCTAAGGCTATGGGAAGTGATGCAATGAGGGCAGAAAAGATTTTGGAAGTTTTTGAGAGAGAAATAAATTATGAAATACTGAGATGAAGACTTGGACTGAACTCATATTCAGGTGAAAAGTCGAGCCAAAGTACAATAAACATCTCAGTCTCACAGGATATGTTTTTCTGTTCAAGTCTTCATATCTATGCATGTCTGCCCCAAACCAGAGAGGGGCTCTCATTGGGAATGCCAGGAAAAGCTATAGAATTGTGAGGGCTTGTGGGAAATATGTTTGTTAGCCTACAGACAGATGCTTTTTATGCATCTCAAAGTAAATGTCAAGCAGCCACATGGTACCTGCCATTAAACTGTGTTTAAATATCGGGCAATTCCCATGTTGTATGTATTGTGCACCTGTATTGGTACAAGTCTAGGTAACCGTTCTCTCTTCAAACTCCATTAAAAAGTCTAATTATTTTTTACTTTTATTTTATCTTTAACCTAGCTAACTTTGGTTTTCTGTAAAATGTCTTGTAAAAAGAAAAATCTCAAGTTGAAATGATTTCAGAAAAATGTCAATAAAAAAAATCAGATCCCTTGTGTGTTTTTGTGTGGACTGAAAGAATGACCTGAATAACCATCAATGATGCAGATGAGTGAATAACTCTATAAAATATAGTTTAAATGTAGCAAATGATACATGTCTAGTGCTTCTTGTTGCTATGGTTACTACCTCTGGCGAAGGCTGCTTCTGTTTGCTAGCGCGTGAGTTACCAGGTGAATATATATAGGCTACGCTCTGAATCTAATGTTTATGGATAGTAAAATGTTTGAAAATGCAGTTGAAAGGTTTCTTATTTAGTGTAGAATTAAAACCGATGCACATTTCATGATTATGGTGCAAAAGAGGGCGTGAAACGTAAAAGAAAATTATGCATTTTAGCTGTCAACAAATTGTCAGTAGACCTAAGGACATGCTTAACCTTGTTTAACCTTAACCTTATTTGTGATTTTTCAAGCAATAAACTTACGGAAAAAGAAAATTCCCGCACACTATCAATAGTGCAAAAGTATCAAAAAGGTTTAATTACAATGTTTCGGTCGCATGACCTTCATCAGGTATTTGTTGGGTAGGAAGATACCTGATGAAGGTCATACGACCGAAACGTTGTAATTAAACCTTTTTGATACTTTTGCACTATTGACCTAGCTAACTTTGGTTTTCTGTAAAATGTCTTGTAAAAAGAAAAATCTCAAGTTGAAATGATTTCAGAAAAATGTCAATAAAAAAAATCAGATCCCTTGTGTGTTTTTGTGTGGACTGAAAGAATGACCTGAATAACCATCAATGATGCAGATGAGTGAATAACTCTATAAAATATAGTTTAAATGTAGCAAATGATACATGTCTAGTGCTTCTTGTTGCTATGGTTACTACCTCTGGCGAAGGCTGCTTCTGTTTGCTAGCGCGTGAGTTACCAGGTGAATATATATAGGCTACGCTCTGAATCTAACATTTATGGATAGTAAAATGTTTGAAAATGCAGTTGAAAGGTTTCTTATTTGGTCTAGAATTAAAACCGATGCACATTTCATGATTATGGTGCAAAAGAGGGCGTGAAACGTAAAAGAAAATTATGCATTTTAGCTGTCAACAAATTGTCAGTAGACCTAAGGACATGCTTAACCTTGTTTAACCTTAACCTTATTTGTGATTTTTCAAGCAATAAACTTACGGAAAAAGAAAATTCCCGCACACTATCAATAGTGCAAAAGTATCAAAAAGGTTTAATTACAATGTTTCGGTCGCATGACCTTCATCAGGTATTTGTTGGGTAGGAAGATACCTGATGAAGGTCATACGACCGAAACGTTGTAATTAAACCTTTTTGATACTTTTGCACTATTGACATTGTGCGGGAATTGTTTTCTTTTTCCTTGAGTTTTGATCTTTGTGGTCTCTGATTCCTACGCACCTATCAATTGTCGTCAGGTGTGCAGAGATTGTTAATTGAAAGCAATAAACTTACAAAATTAAGTAAACATCAACATAAAATAGTTAATAAATTTCTTTGTTGCGAGAAAAACATGGGGTAACAGCTTCACACATCAATGAATTTTAATTTAAAATTATAGAATTAAGATTACAGATTAATATTCCATAATTATAGTGAATATGTATATATAGGCCTAGGCTTGCTTTGTCTGTAGTAGCCTGATGTTATCAACCAGTTTAGTGTCAATTGTTCAAGAGACAGTAAACTATATACATTTTATATACGTACATAATATGCTATAACCAGAGCACACAGACTGCCTCTGGTAAGTTTAGACTAGTTTGATAACATTAGCCTGAAAAGAAAAAGAAAAGAAAAAAATGGAAAAAGTGAAATATGTCCTCCATAGAGACAATGAATAGTGTAGCATGTGAAGTTCATGTGATTTATCACTGACTTTTGCGTCAGCTGAGTATCGCTGCGGGCACAGTGGGGTCAGGAGAGCAGCTGCTCTCTCCGGTCCAGTTCTTAATGGATCTGGCAGAGATGTTGATTGCAGAGTTGTAGTTCCCACATTCTCAAGGCTTGATTTAGATGGTAAAGAAATCCTCAAGCTAAATCATAATCATAATTTAATTACAAAATAAATGTAATTGTAATCAGTTACAGTTACTGAGAAAAAAATGTATAATTAAATTATGGTTACTTATGAAAATGTTAACAATTACGAAGGGGGTTACATCTGAATTTTTCACACACACACACACACACACGCACACACGTACAGATTTAATTGATTAAAATATGAGACACCAATATCTCAGGAGTTTAGTACAGAGAATAGGACACATGCTTATTCGATAACTGTTTTATTTCCTATTTGGGTTTATGTATATGCTTTATTTTTTAAGATGAACTGTTTTTTTTTTCCAAGGCATTGTTAGATTCCAGCGTTTCCTGTCATAGCTCTGCAAAGATTTGATTTCAAAAACAGCATCTATTAAACTATTTTTCTTGTTATGATTTTAAATCTGTATTTAACCTCAGATTGATCTCAAAGTAAGTCTTATTTTGTGGTGGCTGTGCTTTAAAATAAAATTATTATAATCTTAATTCAAATGATGAAATAATGGAGAATGATGAACCACAATTCCAGAAAAGTTGGGCTGTTTTGTGAAATGTCATGAAACCAAGAATATGTTATTTGTTCATTTAATTTAACCTTTATTTAATTGACTATAGTACAAAGAAAAAAATTCCAATGTTTTCACTGGCCAACTTAATTTTATTTTATTCACACTCCAAAAAAGTTGGGACATAAGCATGTTTGTCATTATGTCGTATCAACTTTCTTTTTAATTACAGTGTTTAATTGTTTTGGAATTGAGGATACTAATTGTTAAAGTTTTGCAAGCAAAATTTTTGTCCAATCTCGCTTGATACAAGACGTCAGATGCTCAGCAGTCTGTGATCATCGTTGTCTGATTCTCCTTTTCATGATGGGCCATACATTTTCAATAGGAGCCAGATCTGGACTGATCTAGCACATTCCCTCTGTGTCTACGAAACCACACTGTTGTAGCACATGCAGACTGAACCCTGGCATTGTCTTGTTCTAATAACCATGGACTTCCCATGAAAGACAACATCTTGATGGCAGTATATGTCTCTGTACAATTACAATGTATGCCTCCATATCAATGGTTGCACATATTCCAGTAACCCATGCCATTTGCTCTGCTGCACCCCATACCATGACAGACGTTTGCATCTGTCGCTGGTAAAAGTCTGGATGGTCCCTTTGGTCTTTGGGACTAAGAACTCGATGTCCATTTTTCTCAGAAACCAGTTGAAATGTGGACTCATTTGACCACAGCAAACATTTCTTTGATGAGATGTGATGAACATCTGAGATGAGCTCAGGCCCAGAGAACCCGGCAGCATTACTGCATCGAATTGATGTATAGTTTTCTCCTTGAGTAACAGAGATTCAAGTTGCATTTATTGATGCAGCGGCAGACTGTGTTAAGTGACAGGGTTTTTTTCCGAAGTGCTCCTGAGCCCATGTGGCTATATTTAACACGGCTCATGACGGCTCACACACATTCAGAGATTTCCTGCCTTGCCCTACACAGACTGAGATTTCTCTGGATTCCCTGAATCTTTCCACAATATTATGAATGGTAGTTGGTGAAATACCTAAATTATTTGTGATTTTGCATTGGGAAATGTGTTTTTGATTTGTTTGACACTTTGCCTCTGTCCCAACTTTTTTGGAGTGTGTTGCAGCCATCAAAATCAACATTTGTTTATATTCACAAAAAAACAATAAGGTGGTCAGTGAAAACTTTGGAAATCTTTTCCAAATTAAATAAAAGTTAAAGAGAATTAACAAATCACAGATTCTTGATTTTATTGCATTTTACAAAACTTCCCAACTTTTCTGGAATTGGGGTTGTGGTGTTGAGCACTGTAGTAAGGTTAACCCTGCCTGGTTTTAATGTTTGAAAATGACTAACAGTCGAAAAAATTAGAAAAGTAATTAAAACGTAATCAAATGTAATCAGTTACATTACTGCAATAAAGTAATTGAAATAGTTACACTACTTATTACATTCTAAATAGGGTAACTTGTAATCTGTAACCTATTACATTTCCAAAGTAACCTTCCCAACACTGAATTCAGCCCATATCTCGCTTCCTCTGCCCTTCTAACAAGCATAAAATAAATTATGATGATAAAAGTGTGTGTAAGGGAGAGAGAAAGAGGGGGAAAGTGGTAGCAGGTGCAGGTATACAGAGCCATGGGCATGAAGGTTGTGTGTGTGTCTGTATGTTTTTAAGGGCAGGGGGTGGGAAGTGAGCTTCGGGTTACCCTGAGGCACAAATGGGGGGAGAGAGCAGGCTGTGTGCGTGTGTGTGTGTGTGTGTGTTATTAGGTGGAGAAGGGGTATGTTACCTCCAAAAAAAGCCACCAGTGTCTTCCACACGTGTGAGGGGAGAGTGGGAGAAATCTGGGCATCAGTTCATTAATCAACAAACATGGGAAAAGGGGTGAGTGTGTCTTCCTGTGGTGCTTCATCTATTATTCTGTCTATCATTTTCTCTTGCCGACTTTCTTTCTCTCACAGATTGTTATGAGTGTTGTGCACCCTTAAATAATGTATTGGTTTAGTATCACAACCTTTCTTATGAATACAGCATGATTATGTAGGAATATGTTTGTGTGGGAGATGTGACAGAAAGGAGATGGAAGGTGAAACTCACAAAGAAATGTTTGGGTGATTGAAAGAAAAAATTGAACAAGAACTGAAAGAACAAAAATGTAATTAGAATTTGCATTTAAGAAAATAAATAATGTTTTTAAACCATTAAAATTATTTAATTCTTACTATCGTTATAATGTAAAAAAATCATATTCATATTACATAGTACAAAAAAAATGGATTAAAAAAATAAAATCGGCATGATGTCTGCTTTATCATGTTGTCTAACATTAAAACATTTTTTACATTGGTGTAATGAGAATGAAAGCTACTGTGATTTGAGGAAGGAGTAATAAGGCTTATAAATTACATAAAAATATCACAATGAAAAAATAAATGCTAAAATAGGTTTAATTTAAATTGATGTTTAATTCTGGGATGGGAAAATATGACCTGAACATTCCTTAATTTAGAGATTCACAGTGGAAGCTGCATCTAATTTATAATGTTTGTGAAATAATAAGTTGGTGTCGGTTTGCGACATCTGACGTGTGTTTGATTATCTGAAAATGATTTTACTGATGTGATGCTGTCTATATGCTCATATTGAGGCTGAGAGGTGTGATAGATCAGGCTGGCTTATGTTTGATTGGTATTAATGTGAATTAATTCAGGTCTGATTTAAGGGGTAATGAATGATCTTCTCTCTGCTCCACATGCTGTTCTGTCTGTACACGTATCAGACACACACACATACAGTCACAGCTGAGTAAGAGTGACAGGACCAGGTGATTTCCATGACACCCTGTTCCTAGTGTGTCAGCACACAGCACACATTTCCTGCCAAAGACAAGCACAAAGTACACTACTTCACATGAACCAATATGTTCAAGCACTCTCAGTGTTTGATAACACTGTCAATGATCTGCCATAGTTTCACATAGCTTGTCGTATGTAGTTTTAAAGACTGACTGAGTTAATATTATGGTGTTCGTTAAAGTACGGAGCTAGAGTTCAGGTGAAAAATTACTATTCAGTTATAAATATTCAGCTGACTAATTAACAAATATGTGCAAACATGATGTAAATACCTTTAGGAAAGAAAAATCTCAACTGAATTCACTTATTACTAGTGTGCACTTGTTTCCCCTAGATAGCAATATGTATACATATATATATATGTATATATCATTAATCAAAAATAGGAAAAGTATATATATATATACATATATATATAAAACTGAGAAGTCTCATAAGCTATGAAGGAGCAACATCTGAGTAATAAAATGTTATTCTCTGGGTATTATTCTCTCTCTCTCAGTATGGACATGAAAGCAGCTCTGAGGCTGCTCCAACGGGAGGAAAGAGAAAGATGAAAGAGAAAAATTTAGATGAGCTGAAGAAAGAGGTGGCACTGGTAAGAAGTTTTTATTTTGTGTCTGTGCATAAGTGTACATGAAAAAAGAGAGAGAGAGTGTGTGTGAGCCTGCAGGTATGAGAGTGTAAGAGATGATAATTAGAAATCAAACAATGAAATTGTCTCTAAAAAATGTGATATGTTTTGATGGTCCAAGTTAATTGACAAACATGAAGTGTTGCATTATATCTGGTGTTCTTATGTGTGTTTCTACAGGATGATCATAAGCTGTCTCTAGATGAGCTCAGTACTCGTTATGGAGTTGACCTTGCCAGAGTGAGTCATCTTAACTTTCACCCTCGACATTTGCAATAATGAATTGGATATTTTTCAAATCGTGATGACATTTTACCCACCTGCACATTCAAGCAGCACACCCACGGCCAACTAAACAAGGCTTTGGAATATATATCATTTAATGATATTAGTTGATGGGGGAAAAAACAGTTTTAGCTAAATAAATATAATTTTTTTTAGCTATTTTGTGATATTTTGTAACTTTTTGCTGCAGCTTAGTTTACTGGTTTAAGCTTGTCTTAGCTTATGCAGCTGGTATCCACACATTGTTTTCCTGTTTAAAACATGGTAAGCCTAAATAGATAGCTGAAACCGCTGGTCTCTAGTCACCTTATAGGCTTGCTATGCTTTTGGAAAAGGCTGGCCTGGTCTCTAATCCTGTCCTGCTGAGTGCCCAAAACCCTTCTAAAACCACCATCCTGGCGACCACCTTAGATCAGTAAACCACTTTAAACTGGGTCAAGCTATATGTATTAGCAAGGATGTCTTCAGAGTTGCTACAGGAAATCTTGAGTAACTTTGTCTCCATCCCACCAGGGTCTGACTCATAAGAGAGCGCTAGAAATTCTGGCCCGCGATGGTCCAAATGCGCTGACCCCACCGCCCACCACACCAGAGTGGGTGAAGTTCTGTAAGCAGCTGTTTGGAGGATTCTCCATCCTGCTCTGGATCGGTGCCATCCTCTGCTTTTTTGCCTACGGTATTCAAGCGGCCACTGAGGATGAGCCTGTCAATGACAATGTGAGTGCACTTACTATCCGGCCATGAGAATGAGAGGGCTTATTAAGCAGCTAGTAAGACTGTATGTTGTTGTGAGAGCTGTGGCCTGTTCCAGACACACTGACTTTTGGTGCTTATAAAAGAGACACAGGGTTAAATCTGTCTGGATCCTGTTTTAGAGTCAAAATGTTATTTGAGCTTGTTGTATGTGATGTGTGCTATAGTGTAGCTTTGTGCATTTAAAAACAATTCTTCATCTAGCTGTGAAGGAATTAATATTTAAGAATCCCACTTGCTTACTGAGCAAATCTGAAACAAGCTTCATTATGAAAAGCTTGAGAGGCTGTTGACACAAATCATAGTCATTCATACAAAATAATATAATTCATAATAATTAGTGAAAGTACCTATATATTTCTCTCTAGCATTTAACTAATAGCAAGTTCCTTTTTGCAAATCTCTAGTTTCCTATTTAAAAGTTCCACTTGCTCATTGCTCAAATCTGAAACATCCCTCATTATAAGGAGATGCTGGTAACACAAATTAGTCATTCATACAATATAATTCATAAAAGTAGTAGGCCTAAAAGTACTCATATGTCTCTAATATTTAAATAATACCTGTGCAAGTTCCTTTTTACAAATCGCCAAGTTTTCTAAAATCCGTATTTAAGCCGATTAAAAGAGGAAATCACAAAAATGATGGGTTAAATTGGTCTCACTCCACCAGAGGGGAATTCAAACCTGCTGCACACGTTGTTGGCAACTGAGGTGGATACATTTCTTTTAGCTCTGCTGTCCCATATACAGTATGATGAATGAGTCCCAGTCTGTGGACTGAGCTCCCAGCTGCTTGTGGGACAGTTTAGGGTCAGTGATAAATTAAAATGTGAAGTTAAGGATCATTTAACTGTGTTTGCTCCTTTACACCATTTTTGCATGTTACCCATTCTAAACTGACAGTGTGTGTATGTTTAAATGGTCTGACAGTGCTATTCTTTTGTCATGTTTTTCATGAAAAAATGGTTAAAATATGGAAACTTTTGTGGTGGCTGGTGGGCTTCCATGAGAAACCTTTGCAATGACTGAGATGGTTTTGAACATTGGTCACTAAAATTGCCAGATGCATTTCAGCCTTAAGACGGCATAAATTAAACAAACTGCAAGATGTAAACAGCATATATCTTGTGCACTACTTGTACACCAGTTGTTGTTGTTTTATCTATATCATATTTACAGATGTAAAAAAGAGTGGTGGAGTCTTGGCTTAAACCTTATCAGCCAAAAAAAAAATGTGAGTAGTTTTGAACCCCCTGACCCTTGACTTGTGTTTCTCTCTCTCTGGTTTACTGCAGCTGTATCTGGGTGTGGTTCTGTCTGCTGTGGTCATCATAACCGGCTGCTTCTCATATTATCAAGAAGCCAAAAGCTCCCGGATCATGGACTCATTCAAAAACATGGTGCCTCAGGTCAGTTTGATAACAGCAGTGGATTGCTTTGGATAAAAGTGTTTGCTAAATGAATAAATGTAAATGTAAATAATACAAAATCCCAAACGGAAACCATTATGAGCAATATTTTATATGATTTACATAAATCCAATGTATGATTTATATAAATGTATGTAAATCCTTCTTAACTTATGAAAGAAACCACATGTCATCCCGCCACCCCCCTCTCTCAGAATTATCTTTGTTGGCATGCGTTTGATAACAGCAGTGGATTGCTTTGGATAAAAGTGTTTGCTAAATGAATAAATGTAAATGTAAATAATACAAAATCCCAAACGGAAACCATTATGAGCAATATTTTATATGATTTACATAAATCCAATGTATGATTTATATAAATGTATGCAAATCCTTCTTAACTTATGAAAGAAACCACGTCATCCCGCCACCCCCCTCTCTCAGAATTATCTTTGTTGGCATGCTGGGTACAGTGTTGCAACAGTTTATACAATACAGAAATTCACAATACAGAAAATAAATATGGTGAAGTAAAGTAAAGAAATAAAGAGCAATATAAAAGACAGGGACTAGACTTTTGCTAAATTAATTTATTAAGTATAATTAAATTAAATTAAATACTGTCATTTTAAAGTAACTTTAAAATTAAATAAAGTATAAAGGGTAAAATAAAAATTAACTTAAATTAAATTATTAAATTAAATTAAATTAAGGGTCATTTTAAAGTTACTTTAAAATTAAATGCAGTATACATGGTAACATTAAAGAAAGCATGACATTTAAAAAAAAAAAATCTGTATGGTTGAATAACCAAAAATGGCTCCATGGTAAAGCAGTTTATCATCTATAAATATACACACTCAAACAGATATACATGAATGTGTTTCTTTCGTAGAGTATAGGTTGCATATTACAAACTCTGTTCTGACATGTTCACTGTTACAGGCCTCTCCCTAAATAACTTTTCTTCATCGTCTTGTTTGAGGAACTTTGGAATGGACTTTATTTCTTTCAGCAAGCTCTGGTGATTCGCGAGGGAGAGAAGTTTCAGATAAATGCAGAAGAGGTGGTTCAGGGAGACCTGGTGGAGATCAAGGGTGGAGACAGAATCCCAGCAGACCTTCGGATCATCTCCTCCAGTGGCTGCAAGGTAGAGAGAGTGCGAGTTATGTAGACAGATGTTAAGAGAAAGATCTCACATCTGAGATCAGCTTTGTTTATCAACCTATAGTCTTAGTAAGAAGCCTGAGATCAGAAATACTGTACATCCAGTCTGTCTTTCTCAGGTGGATAACTCATCTCTCACCGGAGAGTCAGAGCCTCAGACTCGTTCTCCAGAGTTGACTCATGAAAACCCCCTGGAGACCAGAAACATTGGCTTCTTCTCCACCAACTGTGTGGAAGGTCAGTCCTTCATTCATGACTTTATTCATTCAAGCATAATAATTAGCGTATTTGATTGTTCAGTTGTTCATTCATTCAAATGCTCAATTATTTGTTCTTTAGCTCGCTCATTAATTCATTCCTTTTTATGCATTCATTCGTTCATTTATTTGACCGTCTTTTTTCTTACTTTCACACATTAATTGGTTGATTTTTGTGTATGTGCAGGTACAGCCCATGGCATAGTGATCTCTACAGGTGATCGTACAGTGATGGGCCGAATTGCGTCTTTGGCATCCAGTCTGGAAGTGGGTCAGACACCCATCAACATGGAGATCGAGCACTTCATTCACATCATCACAGGTGTAGCCATCTTCCTGGGCATGTCCTTTTTCATCCTGTCCATCATTCTGGGCTACAGCTGGTTGGAGGCCGTCATCTTCCTCATCGGTATCATTGTTGCCAATGTTCCTGAGGGCCTGCTAGCTACTGTCACGGTGAGACACTCATACAAACACATATGAGACCCTGGACCACAAAACCAGTCATAAGGGTCAATTTTTTGAAATTGAGATTTATATATCATCTGAAAGCTGAATAAATAAGCTTTCCATTGAGGTATGGTTTGTTAAGATAGGATATGTTAGGAGAATCTGGAATCTGAGGATGCAAAAAAAAAATCAAAATATTGAGAAAATCACCTTTAAAGTTGTCCAAATTAAGTTCTTAGCAATGCATATTACTAATAAAAAATTACGTTTTGATATATTTATGGTAGGACATTTACAAAATATCTTCATGGAACATGATCGTTACTTAATATCCTAATGATTTATTAATTTTGATAATTTTGACCCTACAATGTTTTTTTTGGCTATTGCTTAAAATATACCCAAGCGATATACCCAAGTTTTGTGGTCCAGGGTCACATATTGTGACATTCATATACACTAGGATTCAAATGTTTGGGGTTAGTACATTTTATTCAGCAAGGGCACATTAAATTGATCAAAAGTCACAGTAAAGACAATTTTAGTGTTACGAAAGATTTCTTTTTCAAATAAATACTGTTCTTCTGAACTTTTTAGTCATCAAAGAATCTTGGAAAAAAATGCGTCATAGTTTCTGAAGACTGGAGAAATGGCTGCTGAAAATCCAGTTTGCCATCACAGAAATACAGTAAAATACATTTGAGAAATATATTTGAAAAGAAAACAGTGCTTTTAAATTGTAACAATATTTCACATTGTAATATTTTATATTGTGTCAAATGAAAGCAGCCTTGGCGAGCATAAAAGACTTCTTTCAAAACATTAAACAATCTTACTGACCCCAAGCTTTTGAACAGTAGTACACACAGACGTCCTGCAGTTTTTTCTCTCATTCTTTTTATTTTTTTATCCTTCTCTCTTTGTAAGGCTCCCTCTGCTGTAGATTTTTACAAACCCACAAAAGCATTTTTCAAAAAGCAGAAAGACCATGACACATTGTCATCTCTCCTTTCACTCCATTCGATCTCTCTCAGGTGTGTTTGACTCTGACTGCTAAGCGCATGGCTCGCAAAAACTGTCTGGTGAAGAATCTAGAAGCCGTGGAGACTCTGGGTTCCACCTCCACCATCTGCTCAGATAAAACTGGAACCCTGACTCAGAACCGGATGACTGTCGCTCACATGTGGTTTGACAACCAGATCCACGAGGCCGACACCACCGAGGACCAATCAGGTTAGAATGACCAATCAAGTGAAAGTAGTTCGGTCACATAGGTCTAAAATAATGCTCCATAATGACAAAAACATCATAAAAGTAGCCCATGTATTGTATTCCAAGTCTTTGTTTATTTGCTGAAAAACCTGTCAGAATCAGAATCAGAATCAGAAAGAGCTTTATTGCCAAGTATGTTTGCACATACAAGGAATTTGTTATAGTGTCACAAGCTTCCAGTACACGGAGACAACAACAACACACAGATAATAAACAGGTTTAGCAGATTTAAGTTTATGCCTGTAAGTCGGTATAAGATGAACCAGGCAGTGGTCAGAGAGTCCTACAGCTGCTCTGGGGACTGAGCGATATGCATCCTTTATTGTGGAGTAACAATGGTCCAGTATATTACTGTCTCTGGTGGGACATGTAACATTCTGTCTGTATTTTGGCAGTTCACGGGAAAGATTTGCTTTATTAAAGTCCCCGAGAATGATTAAAACAGAGTCCGGGTGTTGTTGTTCTGTCCCTGTGATCTGATCAGCGAGTTCATGTAAAGCTGAGCTCACGTGCGCTTGTGGAGGAATGTAGACACTGACGAGAATGAACGAGTGAAACTCCCGCGCGAATAGAACGGCTTACAGTTAATGAAAAGCGCTTCTTGGGTAGAGAGCGGAGATTCGCCATATGGATGCTGGGCAACGGCGTTCTGAATCCGCGCTTCCTGCGCTTCACGCGCACGCCGGCTCGCTTCCCCCGGCTGCGCGTCCTGAAGCGCTTGATCAGCGCAGCAGCTCCGCCGACTACAACGTTCAGCAAAACGTCCGAATAAACGAAATCCGGTAGAAGATTGTGTGGCGTGTTCTGCCGAATGTTCAGCAGCTCATCCCTGGTAAAACTGATCGTGTTTGAGAAACAAAAAACAGGAAAAACTAACAAAAACAATACAAACACTGGAGAGCCAAACACTGAGGCTGCCGTCTGCGGCGCCATCGCTGTAAGAAGTCCTAACTCTTATTAGCGCTGAGAGTAATGATGTTTGATTTGTGAACAAATAATTATTTTGAGTCGGATCTTGTCAATGAATCGGTTAATTCAGTTTGCACAACAAGGCTGAATGATTTGTTCACAAATTAGTCTCAATTCGGTTCTGAACTCACCAAATCAGTCTCATTGTTGTGGTTAACTGCTTATTAAAGGGAGAGATTATCAGTGAATAGTGACTTGATTTTCAGTCTGTTCATCACACAAATCTATTGCAAATACGATCTGACTGGTTGTGTCAGAACCCACAGCATATTCAGTTTCAGTGCAGACAGAAAAAAAATGCCTGGACACAGTACAAGCTTCCAGTATCAAGAGTTTCTGATCAGAGTTACAATGGCCATTGTGTCCTCAAGCAAGGCACTTTACCCATAATCCTCTAAGGACACTGTCCCGGTAATTAGCATATGTTAGGTCACTTTGGATGAAAAGCATCTGCTAAATGGCAGTTTTGATATCTTTTGAACATTTACAGGATTCATTCATACGGGTTCAAACATCTGTAAATCTGTTTGAGCACATTTGACCAAATGTCTTCTTTTCTTATGTCACTCTGTGTGTGTGTGTAGGCAGTTGCTTCGATAAAAGCTCTCGTACATGGTTCTCTCTGTCTCGAGTGGCAGGACTTTGTAACCGTGCTGTCTTCAAACCTGGACAAGAGAACATTCCTGTGCGCAAGGTACAGTAATACACAACACTACGTACAAAGACATTCAAGAGTTTGTAGTCAATAAGAATTAGATTTTTTTTTTTTTTAAAGGAATGAATATTTTTATTCATCAAAAAATAAAATTTATCAGCACAACTGTCAACGTTGATAATAATGAGAAATGTTTCTTGAACACCAAATCAGCATATAATAGCTTTTGAAGTAATTATCACACCATCACAGGAATAAATTACATTTTAAAATTTCCATTTTTATAGAAAAGTTATTTTAAGAGACTTCAAGGCTTTCAAAAATATGAAAAAATATTACCGACCTCAAACTTTTGAACAGCAGTGTACATTTATATTAATCATAATTAAGATGAGGGATTGTTCTCTACTGTTGTTTGATTTGTGACGTTGTGAGTTTCTGTGTGTTTGAAGAGGGACACATCAGGTGATGCATCAGAGTCTGCTCTGTTGAAGTGTGTTGAGCTCTCGTCCGGCTGTGTTCAGACTCTCAGAGACAATAACCGAAAAGTGGCAGAAATCCCATTCAACTCAACTAACAAATACCAGGTACACCTACAAGAAACACACAGCCAGAGCTGTAAAGATCTTAAACAAATCATGTTGATGTCATACAGATATCGATTGAGATATAAATAATCCCCATCTCTCTCTCTTAGCTGTCTATTCACGAGATAGAAGACAGTCCCACTGGACACCTGCTGGTGATGAAAGGAGCCCCAGAGCGGATTCTGGACAGGTAATCAATACCAGACCTTGATACAGTGAATCCATATATAGAACAGAAATAACATGAATCAATAGCTGTGATTAATGATGAGATGTCATACTTTTAATTGATTAATACAAGCTTTAACTATTCATCATAATTCAATGCTTGTGATTAATATATATGATTATTACAGTATTGTTATTGTTAACTAAACAAACTCTTAAAATATTGTTGCAATTTGTAATAAAATGTATATAAAGCAATATTTACATTTATATTAGATGAAAAACTTAAAAAATAAAGTTGATTTAATTAATTAAAGTTAAAGTTAGCTAAAACTAAAACTGAATTAAAAATACATTAAAGCTATAAAGAAATATTAAACATAAAAAACTAATAAAAATGACAAAAGCAAATAACAAAATTACTAAAACTTAAACTCAAATTAAAATTAAAACCAAAATTGTACAAATAGAAGCTCATTTAAAATATGAATGAATAATAGTATATAAATAATACTAAACTAGCACTGTATTATTGGCAATAAACAAACAAGAATCAGTGACTGTGAATATTGATGATACATCATAATTCCTATTTCATATTACTAGCTGTAATTATTGTTGATCCATCAAAATTCCATAGCTGCGAATAATATCTGTCATCATTGACAACCATTATATTTTTAATCAATAACTGTGATTATTGGGTGATTGGTAATGCAGGTGTAGTACCATAATGATCAACGGTGAGGAAATGCCAATGGACGAGGACTGGAAGGACGCATTTCAGGGAGCATACATGGAGCTGGGCGGACTGGGAGAGAGGGTTCTGGGTAAGTACTTCCTTCCTTCCCTCTTTCTTTCCTTCTTTCTTTAATTCTCTACCCTCTCTCTCTTTCAGGGTTCTGCCACCTTTTCCTCTCTCCCTCACAGTTTCCAAGGGGGTTTGAGTTCGATTGTGATGATGTGAATTTCCCGGTCAACCAGCTCTGTTTCCTGGGCTTAATCTCCATGATCGATCCGCCTCGAGCCGCAGTGCCAGATGCTGTAGGAAAATGCCGCTCCGCTGGCATTAAGGTATCCATTTATAGGTTCCCTCCATCCATTAATCTACAGTTCAGCATTTTGTGTCCAATGTCAAAGGTGACCGAAATCTTTACAGGTTATCATGGTAACGGGTGACCATCCTATAACCGCCAAAGCCATTGCTAAAGGTGTTGGCATTATCTCTGAGGGCAACGAGACGGTGGAGGATATCGCTGAAAGACTTAATATACCTCTGAGCCAAGTCAATTCACGGTCTGTGTGTGCGAATCTGTCTCTTTTGAGTGTTTGCTTGAGAGTCTGGGTGCATAAACATAAACTACTGGGTGTGTAAACTAAATCTGAAGGGGTTTTTATCTGCTTTTATTGCTTTTTCACAGATAATGGAATTGGGCACTGTTCTGTGTGTGTGTGTGTGTGTGTGTGTGCGTTTCAGAGACGCTAAGGCCTGTGTGATTCATGGTTCAGACTTGAAGGACATGAGCTCCGAGTATCTGGATGATATTCTGAGGAACCACACAGAGATTGTGTTTGCTCGCACTTCACCTCAACAAAAACTCATCATCGTGGAGGGCTGCCAGAGACAGGTGTGTGTGTGGGTGTTTGTGTATTTGTGAATATTAAAATATCACACACTAGATGTCCTACACATGACAAATTTGTCAGAATGCAAGCTAGACTGAAATATAAGAACTTTGGAAGTATTATGTTTACATAAATTCTAGCAGGTGTTTCTTAAAGGTGCTGTATGTCATTTTTTTGTTCATGATGTTGGAAAAAAGCTATATTTTGGTTACTGATGCCATTGTCATAATGCACTATTCACAGTAACCATGATTTGTTTATTTTACAATGGGAATTGGCCAGTAACTTAAACAACATTTTAAAAAGGAAATTAATACTTTTACTCAGCAAGGATGCATTAAACTAATCAAAACTGACAGTAAAGGCATTTTTAATGTCACAAAAAAAATTATATTTCAATTGCTGTGCTTTTTTAAACTCTGTATTAACCAAAGAATCCTGGAAAAAAAATGTATCACAGTTTCCACAAAAATATTAAGCAGCACAACTGTTTTCAACACGGATAATAATAAAATTTTTTCTAAATAAGCATATTGGAATGACTTCTGAAGGATCATGTGACATTGTACTTGAGTAACGGCTGCTGAAAATTCTGCTTTGTCATTACAGGAAAAAAATAACATTTTAAAATATAAATATTAAACTAGAAAGCAGTTACTTTGAATGATAATAATATTGCACAGCATGACAGTTTTTACTGTATTTTTGATCAAATAAATGCATTATTGGTAAGCATAAGAGACTTCTTTAAAAAAACATGAAAAATCTTACTGACCAAACATTTTTAACAGTAGTGTACACTTAATGTCTGACAGACTGCCTGAAAGACTTTTTGACTCTGACTTAGATTTTCTGACTGGTCTTTAATTCTGAAAGCTCTTTCTCTGATTCTGACTGGCTGACTGGTCTTTGACTCTGATTCTGACTGGCTGGCTCTGGCTGCAGGGTGCCATAGTGGCAGTGACAGGTGATGGGGTGAATGACTCCCCTGCTCTGAAGAAGGCTGACATTGGCATTGCCATGGGAATCTCTGGCTCCGACGTCTCCAAGCAAGCTGCTGACATGATCCTTTTGGACGACAACTTTGCCTCAATTGTTACGGGGGTGGAAGAGGGTAAGATAGAGAAGGAATATTAAGTATTAGAACAAAAGAAATGAAGCATTGCAATTTTTCCTTGCTTTCTCTCTTTCAAATTTCTAAATGTATTGGCCTGACTGATTTACACAATGTAAAAAAATTACTTCTTTCAATGTATTTATTACATTAATACAAATTATATATATATATAAAATATTCAGTAAAATAAAATACTCTGTTTTAGGTCGTCTGATCTTTGATAACCTGAAGAAGTCGATTGCGTACACGCTGACCAGTAACATCCCTGAGATTACACCCTTCCTGCTCTTCATCATTGCCAGTGTGCCGCTGCCTCTGGGCACCGTCACTATCCTCTGCATCGACCTTGGCACTGACATGGTGTGTTATACACACTTAAACTTGTGTGCATTCAGTCTTACTTCCAGTTCCTGTCAAGTGTGATCCAACCCTCGGGCACCAGACACCAGACCATCTCACACACACACACACACACACACACACACACACACACATATTAGCATCTTTGTCATCACCATCATCATTCTCTCTCTCTCTCTCTCAGGTTCCTGCGATCTCTCTAGCGTACGAGTCGGCAGAGAGTGACATTATGAAGCGTCAGCCACGAAACCCTAAAACTGACAAGCTGGTGAATGAGAGGCTCATCAGCATGGCTTACGGACAGATCGGTCAGCCTCAAGTGCACTTGCACACAGATATCAGCGAACGCACACACATGCCCTTTATAACTTAATTCTTGTAAACTTTGTAGTCTGTGAAGAATTTCTTTGTGCAAACAAATGATCATCCGAGGCATCATGCACTTATTTTTTGATGGGTCACTAGGTTCACTTGGTGCCCTAGGCAAGATAAGACAAGATCAAAGGGGAAAAAACTGTTTTAACTACTTATTACTTCATTTTATGTGTGTAATACGAGACAGTGTCATTTTTTTCTGTGGTAAGTACAAACACCTTTTTATCCTCAGTCATGCAACGTATTTTTCAAAGAAATAGATTTTGCACTGTAAGTGTCAATGAAAAACGACTTTAGTAATCTGAGGGGCGTGAATAGGCTTCATGCTTCTGATTAATATTGTGAATAAAATAGCTTTTCATGCTCTGCAGGGATAAAGGCAATTACATGTGTTTGTATATTTGTGTTTATCTGTGCATCTGTATTTGTGTTTTTTGTGTGTAGGTATGATCCAGGCGCTGGGAGGATTCTTCACCTATTTTGTGATCATGGCTGAGAACGGCTTTCTGCCTCAAACGCTGCTGGGAATTCGACTGGATTGGGACGATCGTGCAGTTAATGACCTGGAGGACGCCTATGGACAGCAATGGGACCGTACACTCACACACACACACACACACACACACACACACACAGAGAGAGACAGACGCACACACATTTCTTTAATGTTTTTGAAAGATGTCTCTTATGTTTACCAAGGCTGCATTTATTTCTTTTTTAAATACAGTAAAAACAGTAATACTGTAAAGTATTATTTCAATTTAAAATCACTGTTTTTTATTTGAATATATGTTATAATGTAATTTATTCCTGTGATGCAAAGCTGAATATTCACCATCATTACTCCAGTCTTCCGTGTCACATGATCCTTCAGAAATAATTCTAATATACTGATTTGCTTCTCAAAAAACAATTCTTATTATCAATTTTGAAAACAGTTGTGCTGCTTAATATTTTGGTCGAAACTGTGATGCTTTTCCGCCCCAGGATTCAGCATTCTTTGATGAATAGAAAACTCAAAAGAAGCATTTATTTGAATTAATTTTTTGTAACAATGTAAAAGTCTTTACTGTCACTTTTGATCATTTCAATGCGTGGTTGCTGATTAAAAGTATTAACTTATTTTTTTTAAATAATTTCTTAAAAATATACTGGTGAATTACTCACTTAGGTTTATTTGATTAATTGTAATTTAGAATTAATTTTGATAAATTTGTACAAAATCAAATAGATTTATACAGTGAATTCCAAAATTATGTGAAGTCGACATAAAGGAAATATATTTTGGCATCTTTTTACCAGAATTTTAATTTTTTATTTGTAAGCCATAGTTTTTTACATTTAACAGGCTTAAACTGTAAGTTTTTAGACTGTTTTTTACATTTATTTATTAACTACAATTACAATTACATATGGGAATAATTTTCTCTATTTTTGAAATTTGTGTTTTTCATTATGCATCTATTTAAATATTTATGTTTCAGACTTACGAGCAGCGTAAGGTCATCGAGTTCACCTGTCACACCTCGTTCTTCGCCAGCATTGTGGTGGTGCAGTGGGCCGACCTCATCATCTGCAAGACACGCAGGAACTCCGTCTTCCAACAGGGCATGAAGTCAGTATGTGTTTGTGCATGTTTGTGAGCGCATTCAGGAGTGTGGTGTGATGTTTGCATACGTCTCTGTTAAAGGCTATTCTCTAACCTGTGCACTTATAGGAATAGGATTCTCATTTTTGGACTGTTTGCTGAGACGGCTCTGGCAGCCTTCCTGTCCTACTGCCCCGGTATGGACATTGCCCTGAGGATGTACCCACTCAAGTAAGGGACACACACACTTCTGCTCCCTAGAAGAGCTTATGTTCTTTGCTCCTCCTGTCCTCACCTTTTTCCTTTCTCATTTTCTTATTCCTTTTACAGGATTATGTGGTGGTTCTGTGCTTTCCCGTACAGTTTGCTAATCTTTGTGTATGACGAGATCCGTAAATTAATCCTGCGCAGGAATCCGGGAGGTGAGCATTGATTTTTACAAAGAACATTTCTGAGCAGTGTTATTTTAATAGCATTGAGATATATGCATAGTTTTATGTATATATGGTTTTTATTCATATCTTGAATTAGATTTATTTTTACATTTTCCATTTCATTTTATTTTTAGTTAAAGTTTTAGTAATTTTGCTGTTTTTAGTAGTTTTTGTATATATTTTAGTACATCAAGTTAAACTAAATTAAAATGAAAAATATTCCCTTGGCAACTTGGTTCAAGAAACAATACAGCAATTTTACAGAGAATCTGTAGAACCCTAATTGAATCTATGTGAATGGAACTTTTTCCTGCATATATCTTTTTAATTCAGTTAATTAATTTTCCTCTCTCTGTCTTTCATTTCCAGGCTGGGTGGAAAAAGAAACCTACTATTAACACGAATATGCAATCTCTGTGCATGATTGCTGCTGTGTGTGTCTGTTTGTAAAAGATATGTAGAAAGGTAATGAGACAAATGAAGAATCAGACAATCATGTGACATTTATCATGCAAGAATGAATGTGTGTGTCTTTGATTGAGTGTGTACATGCACTGGGCATAATTTGTTTACATGATGTATCCTGAATATCATTATCCTCAATAAATTGGTGATTTAATAGCCAAATAGGTTTCAGGATCATTACATTTCTTGTTCTGAATTGATTTTGCTGTGAATTTATAACTTGTAGGCTAGAGGTAAGCTTTATTTTAGAGTTAATTTTCTTTTTCACTTGTGTGTGAGTACATGATTCAAATATTTATTTGCAATTTTATGTACTGTACAAATATATGAAAAGCTTTTTGTTGGTACAAGTTTAATGCAAATTTATTAGATATAATAAATATATATATAATTCTGTGATTCTATTTAAATACTTATAAGCAACATATATTATTATTTAAACCGAAAATAATTAATCAATCAAGAATACCAATTTACATAGCCTAACTGACAATGACCTCACATACCGGTTGTACTCATAGATATATAAACACCTATACGCCTCATTGGCCGCTTTGAGCCGTTGCTGCGATATAATAGTATTGTGTAATAATTATTAAACAAAGTAAGAAACAAGTAAGGGGGTGGTTAGAATATGAGCAGGGTAATTCTGGCCATTCATTCAGGGCTATTCTGGGTTGTAACTAGTACTAATACAACATTGGGCTGTGGAGGTATGGCCTACTCTCTTGGAAATGCAGAGAACAGGCTTTCTTCAACTTTCCTTAATGCTTGCGTTGTCCTGTTTGCAATTGGCTAAAAAGGAAAATATATATATATATATAATAAGTCCACAGATTTATGATAAACAATGAAATCCTTATAATCAAGTGACGATAAACGTACTCTTTGTAAATAAGCATCAGCTTTCACAGCTTACTAGCGATATCGCTAGCTATTAATAGTCTAACACTGGTGGCTAATTAAGCTGTTAACATAAAGCTAACAATGACCAAAAAACATACAGAAACAACTGTTCAGTCTTACCTGTGAAAGATAATACCCCGAGATCTGTTTTTATTATTGTGTGACGGTTTGTAGATGCCCAAGCTGCCGACGAGTCAGGTATGTTTTCTTCTGTCCCGATATGACAGTTGCCCGCACCAATATGGCGGCGACGTTGACGTGCGGTCGAGCGGCCAATGAGGCGTCTAGGTATTTATTATGTCTATGGTTATACTGACCTTACCAAAATGGCGGCGGTTTGTGAACTCTTTTGTGACATAACATCCTGCTGCGTCACGTCCGGACACTCAAGCGCAAAAACATGGCGTTGCTTCTAAGGTCAGTACGAAAATGTAATTTTTAAAATGTGGCAGTTTTGCTTTTTCTTTTGTTTAAGATGAAATGAATCGTTGTGACATTCTTTTTGAGGCCATATTATCTGGCAGTGCTGATGCTGTTAACGTGTTGTATATATAACAAGTGCACTTTGACTACTGTAACCTGTATAACCATGTATATGCTTCATGTTTTTGTTTTTATTCTCAGTCCCTTTATTTTTATTTCAACATCAAGTTACTTTCAAAATGTTAATAGTAATAATTTATTCTGTTGTGTTTGTTCATACTGTCAGTAAAGTTCTTGTCACCAGAATCAATCAAATCAATTATGATAATTAAATAACAACTTTGAGTACTGTGTTGTTTGTCACTTAATATGTAATTTTCATATGTCTGAGCTCATCTCTGGAGTCCTATCACATGCATTGGATCAGACAGTTTGACATGACATCCCTGATTTTTAGGATTATCCATAATAGGTGTTACTTATGTCCTGTTAGGTTATTTGTATGAACAAACAGTGAATCTTCATATGCCAGGTCTGGGCTGTTGTTGTGTTTAAACTGTTCAGGGCCATATTACCGAAAGGTCCTGTACAATCTGACAAGTTACAGACCAGAGACCAGAAATGGGATATTTATAATGTACAGAATTACCAGGTGTCCCTGGTACATTGTTTTAACTGTATGTAAATGTCTATTTGTACTTAAATGAGCTAGTTTTATACTTGAATACGTGTCTGAAATATATGGGGTTTCTCTGTGTTAAAGGACAGTGGCCCGGCAGGGTCTGTGTTCATCACGGTTGCAGTTTGGCGTACTCTACAGACAGTGAGTGTACTTGTGTTTTCGTAACACATTTTCAAATGAAGAATTCATATTAATGTGTAAAGCTCCTTTTGTTCCGTCTTTTCAGTGCTGTTCCTATGGGAACTACAGCAAAAGAGGAAATGAACAAGTTTTGGACAAAAAACACACGACTCAACCGACCTGTCTCACCTCATGTAAGCATCTACAAGTGAGTGTTAACACTTCTGCCTCTTGGAGTGTATTGATCATACAATCTACAGGATTAGATGTGTGAGGATGCTGGTTTGGGGTGAGTTCTAAATGGAATGTAACTAAAAGTCGATGAGTTAATGGCTTTGGTGTTTTCAGGTGGTCAGTCCCCATGATGATGTCCATCTCACACAGAGGAACAGGAGTAGCACTGAGCTCAGGTAGCTAACATATATTCTTGTCTTTCGATAATGTGTTTAAAGGACCACAAAATGATAACTATAATGATACATATATTAGCATCCACGTCAATGCATGATAATGTTCTGTTTATTATAAGCATACAGTCATGTTGTCTACTGCTTTAAATGCTCAAGCACTTTAAAGTTAGGTATATTCTGATTGTCTGATTTTGCATATTAATATAAAATGATGATGTTGATCTTTTTGGTCTCAGGAATCTCTGCGTTTGCACTTGCCGCGTTGGTGTTACCTGAGAGTTACCCATATTACCTTGATCTGATTCACTCCATGTCCTTTGGGCCCCAGTTTCTTGCTTTCAGCAAATTTGCTCTGGCTTTCCCAGTGGCTTACCACACTTTCAACGGCATCCGTCATCTGGTACACACACATATAAATAATAAATGAAGTATATTCATATACATATTCACTCCTGCTGATAATGACTCATGACAGTGTAACCAGTTGAATGTGACCAAATATGTGATCAAAGTGTGAAATTAAGACGCTATGGTTCAGTAGTTTGGGGTCAATAAGATTTATTTTTTTAATCAAGAAATTACAACTTTTATTCAGCAAGGATGCATTAAATAGATCAAAAGCGACAGTACAGACATTTAAAATGTTAAAGGGGTCATATGATGCTTTTTTAAAGATCATTATTTTGTGTATTTAGTGTAACAGATGCACAATCAGCTTGTAACACTCCAAAGAGAAAGGAAAACTTGAAATCGCATCATATGACCCCTTTAATAAGATTTAGATTTTACCAATAAATACTGTTCTTTTGAATTTTCTATTCATTAAAGAATCCTGAAAAAATATATCACAGTTTCCATACAAATAATAAACACCAACGCTGTTTTTAACATTGAAAATAATATTCAGCATATTAGAGTGATTTCTGAAAGATCATGTGACAGTGAAGACGAGTAACGGCTGCTGAAAATTCAGCTTTGCCATCACAGGAATAAATTACATTTTAAAATATATTAAAACAGAAAATTATTAAAAAAAGTAATAATATATATATTTTTAGATCAAATAAGCACAGCCTAGGTGAGCATAAGAAACTTCTTTCAAAAACTTTAAAAGCCTTACCAACCCCAAACTTTTGAACGGTAGCGTATTTTACATTCTTCAGTGTTTTCCTCATCTGCCAGAATAATGAATGATCATTTTATAAGACTATTCTGAGCAAATACTGATATCATTTTGATTTATTATTTAGCATATCATGTAATTAATTAGATTCTTTTTTTTAATATGCCCAAATATATCATAGCACACTTTGATATATATCTCTCTTTTTCTCTTTCTTTCAGATATGGGATCTTGGGAAGGGTTTTAGGATTCCTGAAGTCTATCGTTCTGGCTACATTGTCATTGCTCTGACTGTTGTCACATCGATTGGTCTTGCTGCCATGTAAACCCATGGACATGAGAGGACTGGGTGAGACGCACAAATGAAGAAGACGTGGAATTGGATGAAGTGGTGTTCTTTTGTTTATCTGTCTTCGAAGTGGTCTATATAAGGACCAAATTGATTAATATAATAAATAAAAAAATAATAAAAAATATATATCAACCCAAACAATATCCTCTGTGTTTTTCATGCCTTGCACACTGCTAAACTGAAAAAGAGGGGCATAGCACTTAACTTGGCATTTAAAATGAACTTTACAGCAATCATATGGAAATATGAGGAGTGGGCTGAGCATTTGATTTCTTGTTGATATATTGTTGAGCTTTGATTGACTTGTGTTTGATTTCATTTCAGTTTAATAAAAATCACTTTGGGTAGCAAAGGCCCTTCACCAATTAAACCTCTAGACTCAATATATGACAAATGTAGTTTTGTGATTTCCTCCCAGCATGACTTGGTTATAAGAAGAGGTGAAGATCGTAGTATGAATCACGTACTGTTTTTCTCCGCCCAATTTCCTGTAGCATTTGCATCTATAATGATACTGTTTTAAGACGATGCATATAAAGCATTTATATCTGTTGCCTTCATGTGTCATAGTGATGGTAATGGTGATGTTTCATAGTAGCCACTAATAAGAGAGCGTGATTAGAATCTTGTTAGTATTTTAAATAAACCCAAGTGTTGAAGTCTGGCTGCACAGGTTAAATTATTCTCCTTGAATCTTGTTCACCTGAATGCTAATGTCAAGGATTGCTGTGGGCTTTTTTCATTTAAATGGTAATGTCATAAAATGGATTGGTTTGGATTACAGACTACATGAAATCACTACACTGAATGTTTATTGAAAAACTCCATCCTGGAGTCCTAAAGCACCTGTTCTCTCATCATTTCCCTTCCTCTTCACTAAAAAACTAAATCAAGAGATAACATATTTATCTGCATGTGAAACTAGAAGGCATGCCCTTCCACTTGTTGTGGTCAAGAATAAACAAATCATGTTCAGTTGCAGTATTGCATGAGGTTGGTTTATGGGTTAGAGCAGAGGTTTTCAAACTGAGATCTAGGGAACCCAGGAATCCTTTGAAAAAAAATTATATATATATAATTTTGTTTTATATATATATAATTTTTTTTTTCAAAGGATTTGCAAAATATATTTTCTGGACTGTCCAAATTATGTTAACTTAAAATATTTAATGTTTAACAGTAATTCTTAACACATTTATCAATTTTGTGAGTGCTGTACAAATTAAATTGAAAACATTCACTTCAGGTTTATACACTCAACAGTACTCTAATTGTGAAGATAATTCACTGTTAATTTAATAGTAGATAGCCTAGTTTCCTATTTTCCATTTTTGACAGTATATACAATATATACAGTAATATCATGTTTACTGTTTTCACTCTAAATGGGTCTTCATGCACGAAAATAGCTGCCTTTAACATTTTACGAATATATAGCTATTCTTCTAGAGCTTGAAAACTCCCGATCTAAAGTGATGGGCAGGTTAATTCATCTTATAATGGGCTAATTTTACAACAAACAAATAATTAACCTACTACTGAAACCCGATGATACATAAATTACGGACATGATACACAAAACGACGCTTTTCAGGTAATGTTATTTATTTCTCTTATGGTTTTTGCTTGAATAACGTTTGCACAGCGGATTATTAAAAGTAAACCTCGCGCAATAATTAGAGTGTTTGAGCTATGGTAGTAATTTGAATAACATAATGGCTTTATAGAGTTGCTGAGATTTTTGGATGATTGTCGTTTTCAAGAAGTGATCAAAATAATCCATGTTTATTTCGCTTTTGGATGATGAGGGAGGCTGTGGCGCCATTGCCGCACGACGTAAAGACGAGAGAGGCGCGGGTGCGCCCCCTAGCGGGACATGACGCATTTACACGCACGAGCAGCGCACTGGTCCTGATGCTGCAGGATGCGGTATTGATGCAGAATATGACCTCGCTTTACGCTGCATCATGAGGCTCAGTCTCTGTGGCGCAATGGAATAGCGCGCTGGACTTCTAATCCAGAGGCTCCGGGTTCGAGTCCCGGCAGAGATGAGTCGATAATGACGCCATCGCGGAATGATGGCTTTTTTAATGCATAAATAGGTCTTATGATGCTTAATCGTAGCTGAGGATGCAATGCACATTACATTTTAGTGAATGAACACACTCTTGTGTATGCCTAGCAATAAACCGTTCGTTATGAAAACAATAATAAAACATCCATTTATTATAATTTAAAAATGTAAAAAGCCTAGTTTATGCGGTTGTATGAGTTTTTCCACAGTTAATTAACTATCCAACGGTTTGCAAACGACATGTAACGGTTTGGTAAATTGCAATATATAGTATTCTTGATTTTTTTTTAGCCTATATTAATACAGCAAAAATAGCATTTTTTCTTTTTAGGGATGCAATATTATGCATGTTATGTAGAGGATGCAATATACAGTATATTAGCCTACCTTTTTTGTGAATGAACCCCTATGTATGCATATTAATAAAACACTTTTGATTTGAGAAACATTATTACAACCCCAGCTTTAAGAAGGGAATAATATGCAACGGTTTGGTAACTTGCAAAACAAAGTATTCTAGATTTTTACGTTTTTATCCCACATTTCTAATACATAAAAAATGTCAATTTTTCTTTTTAATGCATTCTAGTCCCCTTTTGCTCTCTCAAATCAGTTCAGCTGTAATATACTTGTCTGTGGTCTTGCCAATAAAGTCTCTCTAACGTGAAGATAATTTTCCTGAATTGCACTGGGGAGAGCAAGAGAGAGAGAGAGAGAGAGAGAGAGAAAGGTGGAGAAAGAATGAGAGCCTGCCAGAGAGATGGAGAGAGACATCAGTGTCCTATTGATTTCCCAGCGAACGGTGTGATTGGCTCTTCCCAGTCATTATGGAATAGAGATAGAGAGGAATCTCACCTCTGCACTGCCTGATCAAACTCTACGGGAAATCCTCTTCCAAGAAACCCTCCTTCACTCTGTCGTGCATTTATCTGAATTGAAAGTGTGAATGTTCACTAGAGAGTTTCTCAGTCATTCATTTATCCACTTTGAGCTCATTTTCATCCTCTCATCCACCCACATGAGGCAATTTCACCAGTATCATCCTGCTTTGAAATTCCGTCTACAATTTTGCCATTCATATGTGATCCTGGCTTGTTCATCTACTTCTCCACAGGCAAGTTGGTTATGTGAGAGAAAGAGAGAGAGAGGGAGAGGGAGAGAGATGGCCATGAGGGCTCATTTTAATGCAGTATTTGATTTTATATGTTCAGCAAGTTATTAAACTGATCATTGAGACGTTCTGTTCATATTATCCCTCTCTTCCTGTCTCCCTCGCACGCCTGGGCCGGTCGGAAACTCGGGTGTTGGTTTCTGCGCTTCTGGACACTCGCACGTCGAAGAAAAGGAATTGCGCAGGTCACGCGTGGACTGTCACAGCTCTGCGGAGAATGACGTCAGCGTCTCTATAAAATGATGAAATGGCCATGGGCTCTGTTTCCAAACACTAGAAACTGAAGGTACACTGGACCGCACTTCGCAGACTGAAATACAGTTGCCTGAATATTTTCTCAATCCGATAGGCTGAACTACCTCGGTGTGGAATGATGTAACCGGGCGCTTTCTGGGAATACCGGAACGCTCGCAGTACAGTCTCCTGACCGGTAGATGTAACTGTCTCATCCGTATCAGTGATGAAGACAGTGTTGACGTGCGTGCACAAGCTGGGATGATAACACTACAAACATACTGTATCTTTTTATTTACCGCATAAAGAGATTAATTTTCCACTGTCTAATCTGTGTCATGGTTTATTCACTCTGTGAAATTAATAAAAGCCGACAGGCTGTGGGCTGCTGACATTAGACACAAGTATGTAGTGATTTGGGCCGGAAGTGTCCCGCCCCAAGGCTCCGGTTGGCTGCTCAAGCCACCGCCACGGTGACCGAGTCGCTGCTCTCTCGGGGTATCTGCCTCTCGTGCGGTCGTCCATGTTTAACCCCGTGCGTCTCCCGCACCGCACAGTGAGTAATCCGCGTGCAGAACTAATCCTTAAATCCTATCGCGAGTCGCAACGCCCTCCCCTCCCTCCTGCCATCCCCTTCTCTCGCGCGGGCCACCCGAGCAGCCGGCGGGGTCTCCAGAGCCCGGCTCGCGCGGGGACTCTATTCACAAGACCACACCTCGCGCAGCCACCAACCTATATAAAGGGTCGACCCTCACGAAAACATTTCACCCCGAAAAATTGGATTAAGAAGATTGAACATATTTTCATGACCATGAAGATTTATTGTGACATTATTTTCATGACAACTAAGCCTTTGAAAAAAAAAATTAATAAAAAAAGCTATTTATCTCAACGACTGAGTCCAGACGTTTTGTAATTCACATAATTCTTAATGATGATTTTATTTACTGTAAACAGACATGTTATTTAATTCCGTGTAAGTTAATAAAATATATTTTCTTTTGAGTTAAATATTTAAAACAGCTATTTATTTATTTACTTGGTTATAGAAATTGCACAACTAGTGTGTTTTCTAAACATTAGGTAAATTAAATAATTTAATGTATTGTTTGCATATTTACTCTTTTTTTAGATAAATTAATTTATAATATTTTGACTTTACATTTTGCATTTTGAACTTCAAAGTTACTAATAACATCTATTTGTATATGCAAATATAATAAATTATGTTCTTTATTGTTTTCGTCTAATGTTTAGTCAGAAACACAAACAAACAAAAGGTTAATATGTTAAATATAAAAGTTATAAGTTTCGTGAGATTCTTCTAAAAACAGACTAGGCCACGAACTTTACGCACTTCTAACATAAATAATTTTATCAACAACAACACTAATAATAATAATAATAATAATCTCTCAGGCAGTATGGTCTAGCCCTATTATCCAAATGGTACGGCCAAATCGTATTAAACCCCCACCCCTCCCCCCTCCACACCGCGCGCCTCCCTCCCTCCCTCACTGCCTCCCTCCCTTTCTCCGTGCTTTCAGACAGACTGTTTTGCTGCAGTGAACGGTAGCCGTGGAGAGAGGAAAAGGCAAGAAAAACAAGATAGCGGAGGGCGAAACGAGAACCAAGACAGACAGATCCATTGGGACCTTAGCGTGAGCGCCAGCAGGCATAGACGGGTCCAACACTCCAGAACCGACGGATTCGACGGGCATCACGAGGAGCGCTTATAACGGTGCGTATTGTAATCTGCCCTCCTTTTGAGCACACAGACACGCAGGGGTATTATTGTCGTTGGCGTCCTGGCGCTTATGCTGAGGGGGGAGACACCTGTCAGGTTTGTAAATAGGGGCACGCTCATGCTCTGGAATGCGCCTGCATCCTCGCGCGCCTCTCCTGACGGGCGCACCGGGCAGGAAACCGTCCAACGAGCTCGGAGGTGTTAAACTATGAGCGAAGGGAAGAGGGTTGATGTTAAAGTGTGTTTAGGCCTACTGTTAATGCGCTGATGGCTGCTTGCCCCCTCACGTTTCCCCTCCCAATCGCGAGCTCTACCAGCATCCCTGCCGCTCCTTCTGCATTCAGCGCGCTCGGACTGTGTGCATCTGCTACTGTTTTCCGTGGTTCGGTGGGGCGTCCCGGTTGCGCGGGTGAGAACGGGACTGGTGCTCAGCGGGAGAGAGAAGGGGGAGGGAGGGAAATAAAGAGGAGAAGTGCGAGAAAAGAACCGATGAGTGAGGGAGGCGGCGCGGGTGGTTCCGTTTCGGGTCGCGTGTCACAGACTGGCAGCAGGTATCATCACCTCATCCCAACAGTCGAGATGAGGCGAGGCTTCGCTGCTCGCGCTGAACATCCACATCCACATCCACACACACACACACACACACGCACACTGACAGTTTGACAGCCACTGTCCGTCCTTGCCTCCCCCTATAGTTGCACAACAATACAAAGCATCTCTGCGCGATGGCCCGCCGCTCCGCAGGCAACGCCATGACTTGCACAGTTCACACAAGCGCACTAAGAGAGAGGAATAGGCAGCCAAACGACCTGGACTATTGTGTGAGGCTGCGCGCTGAATTCTCAACGGGCGACAGGTGCACCTTCCTCTCGCGCGCGCAGCAGTCAGAGCGGGAGAATAACGAGAGCGGTGTTAAAGGCTACCAGGAGGATTTCGGGGGCAGCGCTCTACAAATCTCAATTCAGGCACGCGCTTGCTTTTACGTAGCTCTTGTCGATTCAGAGTCCTTTTCTGGGTTACTGAATGACGAAGGGAATGTTTTCGATCACTGCGTCACATCACACACAGCGAGTGACACGAGGCGATCAATGGAAGCACTGGGGCAGCGCGGGAGTGAAGTGTGTGTGCTCAGCATCAATGCGACCAATCGGCGCTCTCCGTCTGTTAATGTGTGTATGTGTGTGACCTTTCTTCCAGTCAGCGCTTCGTAGAGCTTCTCCACTTCTCCGGGTCTCGAGAGGACTACTGGGTTTAACGCACTGGACGGATGAGCGGGATGCGCGCGCGTCAGAGTATGACATTCCCCGCGTTGCAGCGGGCCGCTCTCAGGGCGCTCGCGGCCTTGACGATGATTCTCGCAACCTCCGTTAGGAGCAACTTCGTTTTCGGTAAGAAAGGCCCCCCCTCCCCCTCTTCAGTCACTCAGCTCCTCCCTAATGTTTTCACTGTTTTCTGTTTTTACAAGGGAATCACAGAGCCGTTAATAAGCTCGTGGGGCACAGATGAACCTCCCCCCTCATTTCAGCTCTAACGGAGTTTTCTGCTGTGTTCTGTTATTTTGGGAACTATAACATTATCTATCTATCTATCTATCTATCTAAATTGTTGGTCTGAGTCTTCTTTTCATTATGAACTCATTTTTCCTTATAAGTGTTTTAACATACTTGGAAGGATTGGAGATCAGGAAATCGTATCATAGTTTTAGGAAATCATAACTGCTTTTCTTTTATTACAAATACACCACAAAGAGTATCTATCTATCCTCAAGCACATGTGCACACATTACATTACATTATACTAACGGAGATGGACTGAATTGTGTAGGTGTAGCTATTGGTTCTCTATAGAGTTTAGGACCGAACAGCATCTTTATCAAATCCTTTTCATTATAAAGTCTAAATTTGTTCACCAAGGAATGCAGCTTGTGTCTGATTCATTGTCACCGTTTCAGCAGACTGATGAGTGGAGATCATAACTGCTTTTAATTTGAAGTAGAAGTATAATTTCTGCACAAGTGTACATTACACAATCGCAATGAGTTGGAGTGAATCAGTCTACTGGCTTGTGTAGGTGTATTGTTACTCTCTAGAGTACTCTCTGAACAGATCTTCATCAAATGTCCAAATGTTTGAGTGAAAATATGGATGATTAATCATGAATGGTGATTGTGATAGAGTTTTCCTTTAGAAGAAGTGTGAACTGGACATTTGTGTTGAAATGTCAGATTCAGCGAGATGGTGTCATTGTTTCAGCAGAGTCATGAATTATTTTCTTTTCTTTCTTTCTTTCTTTCTTTCTTTCTTTCTTTCTTTCTTTCTTTCTTTCAATCCTGATCTCATCCTTTCTCTCTCACACACAAACTCTGTCAGCTGTTTTTGCTGCTTACTGCATTATTCATTATTGTGCTTTTTTTGTGTGGTTTTGCATATCCACTGGCCCTATGCATCCTTAATGCGAATGTGAATGTATGTGTGAGTGTGTGCAGATGTAAGAAACTCATACTTTAGTTTATATGCACTAGTGGAGCGGGTTGTTTAAGAGGTTGTTTGATTGGTGTATGAACATGTTGAGTGCTGTATCTATAGCTGGAAACAGAGTACATGATTTGTAGGTTTGTATGTTCTGCACTGTATGATCTGCAGCCATCAGATTTTAGGGTACATTAAATTACTTGTGATGCTGCTGGTTCCACCTACTTTTGCTAACTTTTCCTGTGCTGCTGTAACCAATCAGTGTATTGCAAGGTCTTTTCACCTATGTCCACTAGCATCATTCATTAGAACAAAGTGTAAAGCTTTTCACATGAATGCAGGGTTTACTACAGAATTCTGTTTTATTAGTGAGGCCCCGTCCACCCTTCATTCTACATGCGTGTTTACATATTAGAAATTAATACTTTATGCAGCAAGGCCACATTAAATTGGTTAAAAGGGACGGTAAATACATTTATATTGTTACAAAAGATTTCTGTTTCAAATTAATTATGTGCTTTGAACTTTCATCAAAGAATCCTGTAAAAATGTATCACAGTTTCCACAAACATTTAAGGAGCACAGCTGTTTTCAACATTGATATAGCCTAGTGATACATTGATAGAATTAGTGAAATATGCAGACTGTGCTGGAGTTTCTGTTGGATTTAGTGCAAAACCATATTGTTTACTATGAGTGGGTTAATAAAAGTGTATTAAATTGACACCATACCTTTGGTCATTAGCAAACATGATGATTATAGAAGATGATAATCAGACAATAGCGCTGTCTATTTTTGATTCACAAAGATCCGGCTCATAAGAGTCATTGGCTTGTGAATCAGACTATACTTTTAAATAACTAAAAAGAGTTGGCTCATAAAAGTAATATGTTCGAGAATCAGATTGGTGGCAGTTGATTCACTGAAAAGAGCCGGCTCACAAGAGTCATTTGTTCGTGAATCTGAATACACTGTCCGCGGTGAGTTTGTTTTCGAGTGCATCCCACGAAACCATTTCTTGCTATTATTTTGCAGTGCACGGTTACACCGCATTCAATACAGATTGCAAACCCACATTCATAACTCAGGTAAATGTGATTTGTCTTATAGCGACATCACATCATAAATTATGTATATATAAATGCGTTATATATAAGTAGGCCTATAGTCCATTTGAGGTGTACGCGAACACAGGTGGTCGACACATGTGCTCTAGAAAGCTTCATCTTTGTCCAGTGTCTGCTTTATTTTTCTCGAGAAGTTATGACCGATTAAATGTCTTTGTTCTCTTTTAAGCTTAAGTTGCTGCTATCTCATAACCCTCTAACAGAAGCATTTATCAATGCGTGTGTCTGTTGTTGTTGCAGTCTCTGCTATTTTGTTGTTGTTGTTGCGTCTCTTTAGTTTCATTTTCTACTGTGAAATAATGACTTGGGACAGTGTTGCCACCTTGTGGAAAAACTGACTAGTGCAAAACCAAGTCAATAATTTGCGCCGACGCCGACGCTGATGGCTGCCTCCGTGGCGTGCTCCGCAGTTGTTTTTATGTTTTTGTTAGTTTGTCCTGTCTTTAGTTATATCCCTGCAATCAGTTTCACCAGAGACAAATTGCTGGACATTCGGAAGTACACACCACCCGATATTTCACCGGTTTTCGATTATTCTGATGTTTTGCTGGACATTGTAGTCGGGGGAGCTGCTGCGCTGATCAAACGCTTCAGGACGCGCAGACGGGGGAAGCGAGCCGGCGCGCTCATCAAGCTAAGGCAGCGCGGATTCAGAACGCCGTTGCCTAGCATCCATCTGGCGAACCTCCGCTCTCTACCCAACAAAACA